>NW_027364485.1:0-222055 GCF_046119375.1 Phyllobates terribilis | reverse complement strand
ATCATGCTAGGATTAGCAGGAAAAAGCAAAAAATTTCAGAATTGCACCTTGCAATGTGGAGATATTACTGTTTGTGCATTTACAATATTCATTGATTTTTGCCATTGAAAAACATGTTTTTCATATACCAGAAATGTTTGAAGCTACTGACTGAATGAAAGGAGCTGGCATCTCACTCTCTTTGAATCTTCTTTATCATGCTAGGATTAACAGGAAAAAGCAAAAAATTTCAGAATTGCACCTTGCAATGTGGAGATATTACTGTTTGTGCATTTACAATATTCATTGATTTTTGCCATTGAAAAACATGTTTTTCATATACCAGAAATGTTTGAAGCTACTGACTGAATGAAAGGAGCTGGCATCTCACTCTCTTTGAATCTTCTTTATCATGCTAGGATTAACAGGAAAAAGCTAAAAATTTCAGAATTGCACCGTGCAATGTGGAGATATTACTGTTTGTGCATTTACAATATTCATTGATTTTTGCCATTGAAAAACATGTTTTTCATATACCAGAAATGTTTGAAGCTACTGACTGAATGAAAGGAGCTGGCATCTCACTCTCTTTGAATCTTCTTTATCATGCTAGGATTAGCAGGAAAAAGCAAAAAATTTCAGAATTGCACCTTGCAATGTGGAGATATTACTGTTTGTGCATTTACAATATTCATTGATTTTTGCCATTGAAAAACATGTTTTTCATATACCAGAAATGTTTGAAGCTACTGACTGAATGAAAGGAGCTGGCATCTCACTCTCTTTGAATCTTCTTTATCATGCTAGGATTAACAGGAAAAAGCTAAAATTTTCAGAATTGCACCGTGCAATGTGGAGATATTACTGTTTGTGCATTTACAATATTCATTGATTTTTGCCATTGAAAAACATGTTTTTCATATACCAGAAATGTTTGAAGCTACTGACTGAATGAAAGGAGCTGGCATCTCACTCTCTTTGAATCTTCTTTATCATGCTAGGATTAGCAGGAAAAAGCAAAAAATTTCAGAATTGCACCTTGCAATGTGGAGATATTACTGTTTGTGCATTTAAAATATTCATTGATTTTTGCCATTGAAAAACATGTTTTTCATATACCAGAAATGTTTGAAGCTACTGACTGAATGAAAGGAGCTGGCATCTCACTCTCTTTGAATCTTCTTTATCATGCTAGGATTAACAGGAAAAAGCAAAAAATTTCAGAATTGCACCTTGCAATGTGGAGATATTACTGTTTGTGCATTTACAATATTCATTGATTTTTGCCATTGAAAAACATGTTTTTCATATACCAGAAATGTTTGAAGCTACTGACTGAATGAAAGGAGCTGGCATCTCACTCTCTTTGAATCTTCTTTATCATGCTAGGATTAACAGGAAAAAGCTAAAAATTTCAGAATTGCACCGTGCAATGTGGAGATATTACTGTTTGTGCATTTACAATATTCATTGATTTTTGCCATTGAAAAACATGTTTTTCATATACCAGAAATGTTTGAAGCTAATGACTGAATGAAAGGAGCTGGCATCTCACTCTCTTTGAATCTTCTTTATCATGCTAGGATTAACAGGAAAAAGCTAAAAATTTCAGAATTGCACCGTGCAATGTGGAGATATTACTGTTTGTGCATTTACAATATTCATTGATTTTTGCCATTGAAAAACATGTTTTTCATATACCAGAAATGTTTGAAGCTACTGACTGAATGAAAGGAGCTGGCATCTCACTCTCTTTGAATCTTCTTTATCATGCTAGGATTAGCAGGAAAAAGCAAAAAATTTCAGAATTGCACCTTGCAATGTGGAGATATTACTGTTTGTGCATTTACAATATTCATTGATTTTTGCCATTGAAAAACATGTTTTTCATATACCAGAAATGTTTGAAGCTACTGACTGAATGAAAGGAGCTGGCATCTCACTCTCTTTGAATCTTCTTTATCATGCTAGGATTAACAGGAAAAAGCTAAAAATTTCAGAATTGCACCGTGCAATGTGGAGATATTACTGTTTGTGCATTTACAATATTCATTGATTTTTGCCATTGAAAAACGTTTTTCATATACCAGAAATGTTTGAAGCTACTGACTGAATGAAAGGAGCTGGCATCTCACTCTCTTTGAATCTTCTTTATCATGCTAGGATTAGCAGGAAAAAGCAAAAAATTTCAGAATTGCACCTTGCAATGTGGAGATATTACTGTTTGTGCATTTACAATATTCATTGATTTTTGCCATTGAAAAACATGTTTTTCATATACCAGAAATGTTTGAAGCTACTGACTGAATGAAAGGAGCTGGCATCTCACTCTCTTTGAATCTTCTTTATCATGCTAGGATTAACAGGAAAAAGCAAAAAATTTCAGAATTGCACCTTGCAATGTGGAGATATTACTGTTTGTGCATTTACAATACTCATTGATTTTTGCCATTGAAAAACATGTTTTTCATATACCAGAAATGTTTGAAGCTACTGACTGAATGAAAGGAGCTGGCATCTCACTCTCTTTGAATCTTTATCATGCTAGGATTAACAGGAAAAAGCTAAAAATTTCAGAATTGCACCGTGCAATGTGGAGATATTACTGTTTGTGCATTTACAATATTCATTGATTTTTGCCATTGAAAAACATGTTTTTCATATACCAGAAATGTTTGAAGCTACTGACTGAATGAAAGGAGCTGGCATCTCACTCTCTTTGAATCTTCTTTATCATGCTAGGATTAGCAGGAAAAAGCAAAAAATTTCAGAATTGCACCTTGCAATGTGGAGATATTACTGTTTGTGCATTTACAATATTCATTGATTTTTGCCATTGAAAAACATGTTTTTCATATACCAGAAATGTTTGAAGCTACTGACTGAATGAAAGGAGCTGGCATCTCACTCTCTTTGAATCTTCTTTATCATGCTAGGATTAGCAGGAAAAAGCAAAAAATTTCAGAATTGCACCTTGCAATGTGGAGATATTACTGTTTGTGCATTTACAATATTCATTGATTTTTGCCATTGAAAAACATGTTTTTCATATACCAGAAATGTTTGAAGCTACTGACTGAATGAAAGGAGCTGGCATCTCACTCTCTTTGAATCTTCTTTATCATGCTAGGATTAACAGGAAAAAGCAAAAAATTTCAGAATTGCACCTTGCAATGTGGAGATATTACTGTTTGTGCATTTACAATATTCATTGATTTTTGCCATTGAAAAACATGTTTTTCATATACCAGAAATGTTTGAAGCTACTGACTGAATGAAAGGAGCTGGCATCTCACTCTCTTTGAATCTTCTTTATCATGCTAGGATTAACAGGAAAAAGCTAAAAATTTCAGAATTGCACCGTGCAATGTGGAGATATTACTGTTTGTGCATTTACAATATTCATTGATTTTTGCCATTGAAAAACATGTTTTTCATATACCAGAAATGTTTGAAGCTACTGACTGAATGAAAGGAGCTGGCATCTCACTCTCTTTGAATCTTCTTTATCATGCTAGGATTAGCAGGAAAAAGCAAAAAATTTCAGAATTGCACCTTGCAATGTGGAGATATTACTGTTTGTGCATTTACAATATTCATTGATTTTTGCCATTGAAAAACATGTTTTTCATATACCAGAAATGTTTGAAGCTACTGACTGAATGAAAGGAGCTGGCATCTCACTCTCTTTGAATCTTCTTTATCATGCTAGGATTAACAGGAAAAAGCTAAAATTTTCAGAATTGCACCGTGCAATGTGGAGATATTACTGTTTGTGCATTTACAATATTCATTGATTTTTGCCATTGAAAAACATGTTTTTCATATACCAGAAATGTTTGAAGCTACTGACTGAATGAAAGGAGCTGGCATCTCACTCTCTTTGAATCTTCTTTATCATGCTAGGATTAGCAGGAAAAAGCAAAAAATTTCAGAATTGCACCTTGCAATGTGGAGATATTACTGTTTGTGCATTTACAATATTCATTGATTTTTGCCATTGAAAAACATGTTTTTCATATACCAGAAATGTTTGAAGCTACTGACTGAATGAAAGGAGCTGGCATCTCACTCTCTTTGAATCTTCTTTATCATGCTAGGATTAACAGGAAAAAGCTAAAATTTTCAGAATTGCACCGTGCAATGTGGAGATATTACTGTTTGTGCATTTACAATATTCATTGATTTTTGCCATTGAAAAACATGTTTTTCATATACCAGAAATGTTTGAAGCTACTGACTGAATGAAAGGAGCTGGCATCTCACTCTCTTTGAATCTTCTTTATCATGCTAGGATTAGCAGGAAAAAGCAAAAAAATTCAGAATTGCACCTTGCAATGTGGAGATATTACTGTTTGTGCATTTACAATATTCATTGATTTTTGCCATTGAAAAACATGTTTTTCATATACCAGAAATGTTTGAAGCTACTGACTGAATGAAAGGAGCTGGCATCTCACTCTCTTTGAATCTTCTTTATCATGCTAGGATTAACAGGAAAAAGCAAAAAATTTCAGAATTGCACCTTGCAATGTGGAGATATTACTGTTTGTGCATTTGCAATATTCATTGATTTTTGCCATTGAAAAACATGTTTTTCATATACCAGAAATGTTTGAAGCTACTGACTGAATGAAAGGAGCTGGCATCTCACTCTCTTTGAATCTTCTTTATCATGCTAGGATTAACAGGAAAAAGCTAAAAATTTCAGAATTGCACCGTGCAATGTGGAGATATTACTGTTTGTGCATTTACAATATTCATTGATTTTTGCCATTGAAAAACATGTTTTTCATATACCAGAAATGTTTGAAGCTAATGACTGAATGAAAGGAGCTGGCATCTCACTCTCTTTGAATCTTCTTTATCATGCTAGGATTAACAGGAAAAAGCTAAAAATTTAAGAATTGCACCGTGCAATGTGGAGATATTACTGTTTGTGCATTTACAATATTCATTGATTTTTGCCATTGAAAAACATGTTTTTCATATACCAGAAATGTTTGAAGCTACTGACTGAATGAAAGGAGCTGGCATCTCACTCTCTTTGAATCTTCTTTATCATGCTAGGATTAGCAGGAAAAAGCAAAAAATTTCAGAATTGCACCTTGCAATGTGGAGATATTACTGTTTGTGCATTTACAATATTCATTGATTTTTGCCATTGAAAAACATGTTTTTCATATACCAGAAATGTTTGAAGCTACTGACTGAATGAAAGGAGCTGGCATCTCACTCTCTTTGAATCTTCTTTATCATGCTAGGATTAACAGGAAAAAGCTAAAAATTTCAGAATTGCACCGTGCAATGTGGAGATATTACTGTTTGTGCATTTACAATATTCATTGATTTTTGCCATTGAAAAACATGTTTTTCATATACCAGAAATGTTTGAAGCTACTGACTGAATGAAAGGAGCTGGCATCTCACTCTCTTTGAATCTTCTTTATCATGCTAGGATTAGCAGGAAAAAGCAAAAAATTTCAGAATTGCACCTTGCAATGTGGAGATATTACTGTTTGTGCATTTACAATATTCATTGATTTTTGCCATTGAAAAACATGTTTTTCATATACCAGAAATGTTTGAAGCTACTGACTGAATGAAAGGAGCTGGCATCTCACTCTCTTTGAATCTTCTTTATCATGCTAGGATTAACAGGAAAAAGCAAAAAATTTCAGAATTGCACCTTGCAATGTGGAGATATTACTATTTGTGCATTTACAATATTCATTGATTTTTGCCATTGAAAAACATGTTTTTCATATACCAGAAATGTTTGAAGCTACTGACTGAATGAAAGGAGCTGGCATCCACTCTCTTTGAATCTTTATCATGCTAGGATTAACAGGAAAAAGCTAAAAATTTCAGAATTGCACCGTGCAATGTGGAGATATTACTGTTTGTGCATTTACAATATTCATTGATTTTTGCCATTGAAAAACATGTTTTTCATATACCAGAAATGTTTGAAGCTACTGACTGAATGAAAGGAGCTGGCATCTCACTCTCTTTGAATCTTCTTTATCATGCTAGGATTAACAGGAAAAAGCTAAAAATTTCAGAATTGCACCGTGCAATGTGGAGATATTACTGTTTGTGCATTTACAATATTCATTGATTTTTGCCATTGAAAAACATGTTTTTCATATACCAGAAATGTTTGAAGCTACTGACTGAATGAAAGGAGCTGGCATCTCACTCTCTTTGAATCTTCTTTATCATGCTAGGATTAGCAGGAAAAAGCAAAAAATTTCAGAATTGCACCTTGCAATGTGGAGATATTACTGTTTGTGCATTTACAATATTCATTGATTTTTGCCATTGAAAAACATGTTTTTCATATACCAGAAATGTTTGAAGCTACTGACTGAATGAAAGGAGCTGGCATCTCACTCTCTTTGAATCTTCTTTATCATGCTAGGATTAACAGGAAAAAGCAAAAAATTTCAGAATTGCACCTTGCAATGTGGAGATATTACTGTTTGTGCATTTACAATATTCATTGATTTTTGCCATTGAAAAACATGTTTTTCATATACCAGAAATGTTTGAAGCTACTGACTGAATGAAAGGAGCTGGCATCTCACTCTCTTTGAATCTTCTTTATCATGCTAGGATTAACAGGAAAAAGCTAAAAATTTCAGAATTGCACCGTGCAATGTGGAGATATTACTGTTTGTGCATTTACAATATTCATTGATTTTTGCCATTGAAAAACATGTTTTTCATATACCAGAAATGTTTGAAGCTACTGACTGAATGAAAGGAGCTGGCATCTCACTCTCTTTGAATCTTCTTTATCATGCTAGGATTAGCAGGAAAAAGCAAAAAATTTCAGAATTGCACCTTGCAATGTGGAGATATTACTGTTTGTGCATTTACAATATTCATTGATTTTTGCCATTGAAAAACATGTTTTTCATATACCAGAAATGTTTGAAGCTACTGACTGAATGAAAGGAGCTGGCATCTCACTCTCTTTGAATCTTCTTTATCATGCTAGGATTAACAGGAAAAAGCTAAAAATTTCAGAATTGCACCGTGCAATGTGGAGATATTACTGTTTGTGCATTTACAATATTCATTGATTTTTGCCATTGAAAAACATGTTTTTCATATACCAGAAATGTTTGAAGCTACTGACTGAATGAAAGGAGCTGGCATCTCACTCTCTTTGAATCTTCTTTATCATGCTAGGATTAGCAGGAAAAAGCAAAAAATTTCAGAATTGCACCTTGCAATGTGGAGATATTACTGTTTGTGCATTTACAATATTCATTGATTTTTGCCATTGAAAAACATGTTTTTCATATACCAGAAATGTTTGAAGCTACTGACTGAATGAAAGGAGCTGGCATCTCACTCTCTTTGAATCTTCTTTATCATGCTAGGATTAACAGGAAAAAGCAAAAAATTTCAGAATTGCACCTTGCAATGTGGAGATATTACTGTTTGTGCATTTACAATATTCATTGATTTTTGCCATTGAAAAACATGTTTTTCATATACCAGAAATGTTTGAAGCTACTGACTGAATGAAAGGAGCTGGCATCTCACTCTCTTTGAATCTTCTTTATCATGCTAGGATTAACAGGAAAAAGCTAAAAATTTCAGAATTGCACCGTGCAATGTGGAGATATTACTGTTTGTGCATTTACAATATTCATTGATTTTTGCCATTGAAAAACATGTTTTTCATATACCAGAAATGTTTGAAGCTAATGACTGAATGAAAGGAGCTGGCATCTCACTCTCTTTGAATCTTCTTTATCATGCTAGGATTAACAGGAAAAAGCTAAAAATTTCAGAATTGCACCGTGCAATGTGGAGATATTACTGTTTGTGCATTTACAATATTCATTGATTTTTGCCATTGAAAAACATGTTTTTCATATACCAGAAATGTTTGAAGCTACTGACTGAATGAAAGGAGCTGGCATCTCACTCTCTTTGAATCTTCTTTATCATGCTAGGATTAGCAGGAAAAAGCAAAAAATTTCAGAATTGCACCTTGCAATGTGGAGATATTACTGTTTGTGCATTTACAATATTCATTGATTTTTGCCATTGAAAAACATGTTTTTCATATACCAGAAATGTTTGAAGCTACTGACTGAATGAAAGGAGCTGGCATCTCACTCTCTTTGAATCTTCTTTATCATGCTAGGATTAACAGGAAAAAGCTAAAAATTTCAGAATTGCACCGTGCAATGTGGAGATATTACTGTTTGTGCATTTACAATATTCATTGATTTTTGCCATTGAAAAACATGTTTTTCATATACCAGAAATGTTTGAAGCTACTGACTGAATGAAAGGAGCTGGCATCTCACTCTCTTTGAATCTTCTTTATCATGCTAGGATTAGCAGGAAAAAGCAAAAAATTTCAGAATTGCACCTTGCAATGTGGAGATATTACTGTTTGTGCATTTACAATATTCATTGATTTTTGCCATTGAAAAACATGTTTTTCATATACCAGAAATGTTTGAAGCTACTGACTGAATGAAAGGAGCTGGCATCTCACTTTCTTTGAATCTTCTTTATCATGCTAGGATTAACAGGAAAAAGCAAAAAATTTCAGAATTGCACCTTGCAATGTGGAGATATTACTATTTGTGCATTTACAATATTCATTGATTTTTGCCATTGAAAAACATGTTTTTCATATACCAGAAATGTTTGAAGCTACTGACTGAATGAAAGGAGCTGGCATCCACTCTCTTTGAATCTTTATCATGCTAGGATTAACAGGAAAAAGCTAAAAATTTCAGAATTGCACCGTGCAATGTGGAGATATTACTGTTTGTGCATTTACAATATTCATTGATTTTTGCCATTGAAAAACATGTTTTTCATATACCAGAAATGTTTGAAGCTACTGACTGAATGAAAGGAGCTGGCATCTCACTCTCTTTGAATCTTCTTTATCATGCTAGGATTAACAGGAAAAAGCTAAAAATTTCAGAATTGCACCGTGCAATGTGGAGATATTACTGTTTGTGCATTTACAATATTCATTGATTTTTGCCATTGAAAAACATGTTTTTCATATACCAGAAATGTTTGAAGCTACTGACTGAATGAAAGGAGCTGGCATCTCACTCTCTTTGAATCTTCTTTATCATGCTAGGATTAGCAGGAAAAAGCAAAAAATTTCAGAATTGCACCTTGCAATGTGGAGATATTACTGTTTGTGCATTTACAATATTCATTGATTTTTGCCATTGAAAAACATGTTTTTCATATACCAGAAATGTTTGAAGCTACTGACTGAATGAAAGGAGCTGGCATCTCACTCTCTTTGAATCTTCTTTATCATGCTAGGATTAACAGGAAAAAGCAAAAAATTTCAGAATTGCACCTTGCAATGTGGAGATATTACTGTTTGTGCATTTACAATATTCATTGATTTTTGCCATTGAAAAACATGTTTTTCATATACCAGAAATGTTTGAAGCTACTGACTGAATGAAAGGAGCTGGCATCTCACTCTCTTTGAATCTTCTTTATCATGCTAGGATTAACAGGAAAAAGCTAAAAATTTCAGAATTGCACCGTGCAATGTGGAGATATTACTGTTTGTGCATTTACAATATTCATTGATTTTTGCCATTGAAAAACATGTTTTTCATATACCAGAAATGTTTGAAGCTACTGACTGAATGAAAGGAGCTGGCATCTCACTCTCTTTGAATCTTCTTTATCATGCTAGGATTAGCAGGAAAAAGCAAACAATTTCAGAATTGCACCTTGCAATGTGGAGATATTACTGTTTGTGCATTTACAATATTCATTGATTTTTGCCATTGAAAAACATGTTTTTCATATACCAGAAATGTTTGAAGCTACTGACTGAATGAAAGGAGCTGGCATCTCACTCTCTTTGAATCTTCTTTATCATGCTAGGATTAACAGGAAAAAGCTAAAAATTTCAGAATTGCACCGTGCAATGTGGAGATATTACTGTTTGTGCATTTACAATATTCATTGATTTTTGCCATTGAAAAACATGTTTTTCATATACCAGAAATGTTTGAAGCTACTGACTGAATGAAAGGAGCTGGCATCTCACTCTCTTTGAATCTTCTTTATCATGCTAGGATTAGCAGGAAAAAGCAAAAAATTTCAGAATTGCACCTTGCAATGTGGAGATATTACTGTTTGTGCATTTACAATATTCATTGATTTTTGCCATTGAAAAACATGTTTTTCATATACCAGAAATGTTTGAAGCTACTGACTGAATGAAAGGAGCTGGCATCTCACTCTCTTTGAATCTTCTTTATCATGCTAGGATTAACAGGAAAAAGCAAAAAATTTCAGAAATGCACCTTGCAATGTGGAGATATTACTGTTTGTGCATTTACAATATTCATTGATTTTTGCCATTGAAAAACATGTTTTTCATATACCAGAAATGTTTGAAGCTACTGACTGAATGAAAGGAGCTGGCATCTCACTCTCTTTGAATCTTCTTTATCATGCTAGGATTAACAGGAAAAAGCTAAAAATTTCAGAATTGCACCGTGCAATGTGGAGATATTACTGTTTGTGCATTTACAATATTCATTGATTTTTGCCATTGAAAAACATGTTTTTCATATACCAGAAATGTTTGAAGCTACTGACTGAATGAAAGGAGCTGGCATCTCACTCTCTTTGAATCTTCTTTATCATGCTAGGATTAGCAGGAAAAAGCAAAAAATTTCAGAATTGCACCTTGCAATGTGGAGATATTACTATTTGTGCATTTACAATATTCATTGATTTTTGCCATTGAAAAACATGTTTTTCATATACCAGAAATGTTTGAAGCTACTGACTGAATGAAAGGAGCTGGCATCCACTCTCTTTGAATCTTTATCATGCTAGGATTAACAGGAAAAAGCTAAAAATTTCAGAATTGCACCGTGCAATGTGGAGATATTACTGTTTGTGCATTTACAATATTCATTGATTTTTGCCATTGAAAAACATGTTTTTCATATACCAGAAATGTTTGAAGCTACTGACTGAATGAAAGGAGCTGGCATCTCACTCTCTTTGAATCTTCTTTATCATGCTAGGATTAACAGGAAAAAGCTAAAAATTTCAGAATTGCACCGTGCAATGTGGAGATACTACTGTTTGTGCATTTACAATATTCATTGATTTTTGCCATTGAAAAACATGTTTTTCATATACCAGAAATGTTTGAAGCTACTGACTGAATGAAAGGAGCTGGCATCTCACTCTCTTTGAATCTTCTTTATCATGCTAGGATTAACAGGAAAAAGCTAAAAATTTCAGAATTGCACCTTGCAATGTGGAGATATTACTGTTTGTGCATTTACAATATTCATTGATTTTTGCCATTGAAAAACATGTTTTTCATATACCAGAAATGTTTGAAGCTACTGACTGAATGAAAGGAGCTGGCATCTCACTCTCTTTGAATCTTCTTTATCATGCTAGGATTAACAGGAAAAAGCTAAAAATTTCAGAATTGCACCGTGCAATGTGGAGATATTACTGTTTGTGCATTTACAATATTCATTGATTTTTGCCATTGAAAAACATGTTTTTCATATACCAGAAATGTTTGAAGCTACTGACTGAATGAAAGGAGCTGGCATCTCACTCTCTTTGAATCTTCTTTATCATGCTAGGATTAGCAGGAAAAAGCAAAAAATTTCAGAATTGCACCTTGCAATGTGGAGATATTACTGTTTGTGCATTTACAATATTCATTGATTTTTGCCATTGAAAAACATGTTTTTCATATACCAGAAATGTTTGAAGCTACTGACTGAATGAAAGGAGCTGGCATCTCACTTTCTTTGAATCTTCTTTATCATGCTAGGATTAACAGGAAAAAGCAAAAAATTTCAGAATTGCACCTTGCAATGTGGAGATATTACTATTTGTGCATTTACAATATTCATTGATTTTTGCCATTGAAAAACATGTTTTTCATATACCAGAAATGTTTGAAGCTACTGACTGAATGAAAGGAGCTGGCATCCACTCTCTTTGAATCTTTATCATGCTAGGATTAACAGGAAAAAGCTAAAAATTTCAGAATTGCACCGTGCAATGTGGAGATATTACTGTTTGTGCATTTACAATATTCATTGATTTTTGCCATTGAAAAACATGTTTTTCATATACCAGAAATGTTTGAAGCTACTGACTGAATGAAAGGAGCTGGCATCTCACTCTCTTTGAATCTTCTTTATCATGCTAGGATTAACAGGAAAAAGCTAAAAATTTCAGAATTGCACCGTGCAATGTGGAGATATTACTGTTTGTGCATTTACAATATTCATTGATTTTTGCCATTGAAAAACATGTTTTTCATATACCAGAAATGTTTGAAGCTACTGACTGAATGAAAGGAGCTGGCATCTCACTCTCTTTGAATCTTCTTTATCATGCTAGGATTAGCAGGAAAAAGCAAAAAATTTCAGAATTGCACCTTGCAATGTGGAGATATTACTGTTTGTGCATTTACAATATTCATTGATTTTTGCCATTGAAAAACATGTTTTTCATATACCAGAAATGTTTGAAGCTACTGACTGAATGAAAGGAGCTGGCATCTCACTCTCTTTGAATCTTCTTTATCATGCTAGGATTAACAGGAAAAAGCAAAAAATTTCAGAATTGCACCTTGCAATGTGGAGATATTACTGTTTGTGCATTTACAATATTCATTGATTTTTGCCATTGAAAAACATGTTTTTCATATACCAGAAATGTTTGAAGCTACTGACTGAATGAAAGGAGCTGGCATCTCACTCTCTTTGAATCTTCTTTATCATGCTAGGATTAACAGGAAAAAGCTAAAAATTTCAGAATTGCACCGTGCAATGTGGAGATATTACTGTTTGTGCATTTACAATATTCATTGATTTTTGCCATTGAAAAACATGTTTTTCATATACCAGAAATGTTTGAAGCTACTGACTGAATGAAAGGAGCTGGCATCTCACTCTCTTTGAATCTTCTTTATCATGCTAGGATTAGCAGGAAAAAGCAAACAATTTCAGAATTGCACCTTGCAATGTGGAGATATTACTGTTTGTGCATTTACAATATTCATTGATTTTTGCCATTGAAAAACATGTTTTTCATATACCAGAAATGTTTGAAGCTACTGACTGAATGAAAGGAGCTGGCATCTCACTCTCTTTGAATCTTCTTTATCATGCTAGGATTAACAGGAAAAAGCTAAAAATTTCAGAATTGCACCGTGCAATGTGGAGATATTACTGTTTGTGCATTTACAATATTCATTGATTTTTGCCATTGAAAAACATGTTTTTCATATACCAGAAATGTTTGAAGCTACTGACTGAATGAAAGGAGCTGGCATCTCACTCTCTTTGAATCTTCTTTATCATGCTAGGATTAGCAGGAAAAAGCAAAAAATTTCAGAATTGCACCTTGCAATGTGGAGATATTACTGTTTGTGCATTTACAATATTCATTGATTTTTGCCATTGAAAAACATGTTTTTCATATACCAGAAATGTTTGAAGCTACTGACTGAATGAAAGGAGCTGGCATCTCACTCTCTTTGAATCTTCTTTATCATGCTAGGATTAACAGGAAAAAGCAAAAAATTTCAGAATTGCACCTTGCAATGTGGAGATATTACTGTTTGTGCATTTACAATATTCATTGATTTTTGCCATTGAAAAACATGTTTTTCATATACCAGAAATGTTTGAAGCTACTGACTGAATGAAAGGAGCTGGCATCTCACTCTCTTTGAATCTTCTTTATCATGCTAGGATTAACAGGAAAAAGCTAAAAATTTCAGAATTGCACCGTGCAATGTGGAGATATTACTGTTTGTGCATTTACAATATTCATTGATTTTTGCCATTGAAAAACATGTTTTTCATATACCAGAAATGTTTGAAGCTACTGACTGAATGAAAGGAGCTGGCATCTCACTCTCTTTGAATCTTCTTTATCATGCTAGGATTAGCAGGAAAAAGCAAAAAATTTCAGAATTGCACCTTGCAATGTGGAGATATTACTATTTGTGCATTTACAATATTCATTGATTTTTGCCATTGAAAAACATGTTTTTCATATACCAGAAATGTTTGAAGCTACTGACTGAATGAAAGGAGCTGGCATCCACTCTCTTTGAATCTTTATCATGCTAGGATTAACAGGAAAAAGCTAAAAATTTCAGAATTGCACCGTGCAATGTGGAGATATTACTGTTTGTGCATTTACAATATTCATTGATTTTTGCCATTGAAAAACATGTTTTTCATATACCAGAAATGTTTGAAGCTACTGACTGAATGAAAGGAGCTGGCATCTCACTCTCTTTGAATCTTCTTTATCATGCTAGGATTAACAGGAAAAAGCTAAAAATTTCAGAATTGCACCGTGCAATGTGGAGATACTACTGTTTGTGCATTTACAATATTCATTGATTTTTGCCATTGAAAAACATGTTTTTCATATACCAGAAATGTTTGAAGCTACTGACTGAATGAAAGGAGCTGGCATCTCACTCTCTTTGAATCTTCTTTATCATGCTAGGATTAGCAGGAAAAAGCAAACAATTTCAGAATTGCACCTTGCAATGTGGAGATATTACTGTTTGTGCATTTACAATATTCATTGATTTTTGCCATTGAAAAACATGTTTTTCATATACCAGAAATGTTTGAAGCTACTGACTGAATGAAAGGAGCTGGCATCTCACTCTCTTTGAATCTTCTTTATCATGCTAGGATTAACAGGAAAAAGCTAAAAATTTCAGAATTGCACCGTGCAATGTGGAGATATTACTGTTTGTGCATTTACAATATTCATTGATTTTTGCCATTGAAAAACATGTTTTTCATATACCAGAAATGTTTGAAGCTACTGACTGAATGAAAGGAGCTGGCATCTCACTCTCTTTGAATCTTCTTTATCATGCTAGGATTAGCAGGAAAAAGCAAAAAATTTCAGAATTGCACCTTGCAATGTGGAGATATTACTGTTTGTGCATTTACAATATTCATTGATTTTTGCCATTGAAAAACATGTTTTTCATATACCAGAAATGTTTGAAGCTACTGACTGAATGAAAGGAGCTGGCATCTCACTCTCTTTGAATCTTCTTTATCATGCTAGGATTAACAGGAAAAAGCAAAAAATTTCAGAATTGCACCTTGCAATGTGGAGATATTACTGTTTGTGCATTTACAATATTCATTGATTTTTGCCATTGAAAAACATGTTTTTCATATACCAGAAATGTTTGAAGCTACTGACTGAATGAAAGGAGCTGGCATCTCACTCTCTTTGAATCTTCTTTATCATGCTAGGATTAACAGGAAAAAGCTAAAAATTTCAGAATTGCACCGTGCAATGTGGAGATATTACTGTTTGTGCATTTACAATATTCATTGATTTTTGCCATTGAAAAACATGTTTTTCATATACCAGAAATGTTTGAAGCTACTGACTGAATGAAAGGAGCTGGCATCTCACTCTCTTTGAATCTTCTTTATCATGCTAGGATTAGCAGGAAAAAGCAAAAAATTTCAGAATTGCACCTTGCAATGTGGAGATATTACTATTTGTGCATTTACAATATTCATTGATTTTTGCCATTGAAAAACATGTTTTTCATATACCAGAAATGTTTGAAGCTACTGACTGAATGAAAGGAGCTGGCATCCACTCTCTTTGAATCTTTATCATGCTAGGATTAACAGGAAAAAGCTAAAAATTTCAGAATTGCACCGTGCAATGTGGAGATATTACTGTTTGTGCATTTACAATATTCATTGATTTTTGCCATTGAAAAACATGTTTTTCATATACCAGAAATGTTTGAAGCTACTGACTGAATGAAAGGAGCTGGCATCTCACTCTCTTTGAATCTTCTTTATCATGCTAGGATTAACAGGAAAAAGCTAAAAATTTCAGAATTGCACCGTGCAATGTGGAGATACTACTGTTTGTGCATTTACAATATTCATTGATTTTTGCCATTGAAAAACATGTTTTTCATATACCAGAAATGTTTGAAGCTACTGACTGAATGAAAGGAGCTGGCATCCACTCTCTTTGAATCTTTATCATGCTAGGATTAACAGGAAAAAGCTAAAAATTTCAGAATTGCACCGTGCAATGTGGAGATATTACTGTTTGTGCATTTACAATATTCATTGATTTTTGCCATTGAAAAACATGTTTTTCATATACCAGAAATGTTTGAAGCTACTGACTGAATGAAAGGAGCTGGCATCTCACTCTCTTTGAATCTTCTTTATCATGCTAGGATTAACAGGAAAAAGCTAAAAATTTCAGAATTGCACCGTGCAATGTGGAGATATTACTGTTTGTGCATTTACAATATTCATTGATTTTTGCCATTGAAAAACATGTTTTTCATATACCAGAAATGTTTGAAGCTACTGACTGAATGAAAGGAGCTGGCATCTCACTCTCTTTGAATCTTCTTTATCATGCTAGGATTAGCAGGAAAAAGCAAAAAATTTCAGAATTGCACCTTGCAATGTGGAGATATTACTGTTTGTGCATTTACAATATTCATTGATTTTTGCCATTGAAAAACATGTTTTTCATATACCAGAAATGTTTGAAGCTACTGACTGAATGAAAGGAGCTGGCATCTCACTCTCTTTGAATCTTCTTTATCATGCTAGGATTAACAGGAAAAAGCAAAAAATTTCAGAATTGCACCTTGCAATGTGGAGATATTACTGTTTGTGCATTTACAATATTCATTGATTTTTGCCATTGAAAAACATGTTTTTCATATACCAGAAATGTTTGAAGCTACTGACTGAATGAAAGGAGCTGGCATCTCACTCTCTTTGAATCTTCTTTATCATGCTAGGATTAACAGGAAAAAGCTAAAAATTTCAGAATTGCACCGTGCAATGTGGAGATATTACTGTTTGTGCATTTACAATATTCATTGATTTTTGCCATTGAAAAACATGTTTTTCATATACCAGAAATGTTTGAAGCTACTGACTGAATGAAAGGAGCTGGCATCTCACTCTCTTTGAATCTTCTTTATCATGCTAGGATTAGCAGGAAAAAGCAAACAATTTCAGAATTGCACCTTGCAATGTGGAGATATTACTGTTTGTGCATTTACAATATTCATTGATTTTTGCCATTGAAAAACATGTTTTTCATATACCAGAAATGTTTGAAGCTACTGACTGAATGAAAGGAGCTGGCATCTCACTCTCTTTGAATCTTCTTTATCATGCTAGGATTAACAGGAAAAAGCTAAAAATTTCAGAATTGCACCGTGCAATGTGGAGATATTACTGTTTGTGCATTTACAATATTCATTGATTTTTGCCATTGAAAAACATGTTTTTCATATACCAGAAATGTTTGAAGCTACTGACTGAATGAAAGGAGCTGGCATCTCACTCTCTTTGAATCTTCTTTATCATGCTAGGATTAGCAGGAAAAAGCAAAAAATTTCAGAATTGCACCTTGCAATGTGGAGATATTACTGTTTGTGCATTTACAATATTCATTGATTTTTGCCATTGAAAAACATGTTTTTCATATACCAGAAATGTTTGAAGCTACTGACTGAATGAAAGGAGCTGGCATCTCACTCTCTTTGAATCTTCTTTATCATGCTAGGATTAACAGGAAAAAGCAAAAAATTTCAGAATTGCACCTTGCAATGTGGAGATATTACTGTTTGTGCATTTACAATATTCATTGATTTTTGCCATTGAAAAACATGTTTTTCATATACCAGAAATGTTTGAAGCTACTGACTGAATGAAAGGAGCTGGCATCTCACTCTCTTTGAATCTTCTTTATCATGCTAGGATTAACAGGAAAAAGCTAAAAATTTCAGAATTGCACCGTGCAATGTGGAGATATTACTGTTTGTGCATTTACAATATTCATTGATTTTTGCCATTGAAAAACATGTTTTTCATATACCAGAAATGTTTGAAGCTACTGACTGAATGAAAGGAGCTGGCATCTCACTCTCTTTGAATCTTCTTTATCATGCTAGGATTAGCAGGAAAAAGCAAAAAATTTCAGAATTGCACCTTGCAATGTGGAGATATTACTATTTGTGCATTTACAATATTCATTGATTTTTGCCATTGAAAAACATGTTTTTCATATACCAGAAATGTTTGAAGCTACTGACTGAATGAAAGGAGCTGGCATCCACTCTCTTTGAATCTTTATCATGCTAGGATTAACAGGAAAAAGCTAAAAATTTCAGAATTGCACCGTGCAATGTGGAGATATTACTGTTTGTGCATTTACAATATTCATTGATTTTTGCCATTGAAAAACATGTTTTTCATATACCAGAAATGTTTGAAGCTACTGACTGAATGAAAGGAGCTGGCATCTCACTCTCTTTGAATCTTCTTTATCATGCTAGGATTAACAGGAAAAAGCTAAAAATTTCAGAATTGCACCGTGCAATGTGGAGATACTACTGTTTGTGCATTTACAATATTCATTGATTTTTGCCATTGAAAAACATGTTTTTCATATACCAGAAATGTTTGAAGCTACTGACTGAATGAAAGGAGCTGGCATCTCACTCTCTTTGAATCTTCTTTATCATGCTAGGATTAGCAGGAAAAAGCAAAAAATTTCAGAATTGCACCTTGCAATGTGGAGATATTACTGTTTGTGCATTTACAATATTCATTGATTTTTGCCATTGAAAAACATGTTTTTCATATACCAGAAATGTTTGAAGCTACTGACTGAATGAAAGGAGCTGGCATCTCACTCTCTTTGAATCTTCTTTATCATGCTAGGATTAACAGGAAAAAGCAAAAAATTTCAGAATTGCACCTTGCAATGTGGAGATATTACTGTTTGTGCATTTACAATATTCATTGATTTTTGCCATTGAAAAACATGTTTTTCATATACCAGAAATGTTTGAAGCTACTGACTGAATGAAAGGAGCTGGCATCTCACTCTCTTTGAATCTTCTTTATCATGCTAGGATTAACAGGAAAAAGCTAAAAATTTCAGAATTGCACCGTGCAATGTGGAGATATTACTGTTTGTGCATTTACAATATTCATTGATTTTTGCCATTGAAAAACATGTTTTTCATATACCAGAAATGTTTGAAGCTACTGACTGAATGAAAGGAGCTGGCATCTCACTCTCTTTGAATCTTCTTTATCATGCTAGGATTAGCAGGAAAAAGCAAAAAATTTCAGAATTGCACCTTGCAATGTGGAGATATTACTGTTTGTGCATTTACAATATTCATTGATTTTTGCCATTGAAAAACATGTTTTTCATATACCAGAAATGTTTGAAGCTACTGACTGAATGAAAGGAGCTGGCATCTCACTCTCTTTGAATCTTCTTTATCATGCTAGGATTAACAGGAAAAAGCTAAAAATTTCAGAATTGCACCGTGCAATGTGGAGATATTACTGTTTGTGCATTTACAATATTCATTGATTTTTGCCATTGAAAAACATGTTTTTCATATACCAGAAATGTTTGAAGCTACTGACTGAATGAAAGGAGCTGGCATCTCACTCTCTTTGAATCTTCTTTATCATGCTAGGATTAGCAGGAAAAAGCAAAAAATTTCAGAATTGCACCTTGCAATGTGGAGATATTACTGTTTGTGCATTTACAATATTCATTGATTTTTGCCATTGAAAAACATGTTTTTCATATACCAGAAATGTTTGAAGCTACTGACTGAATGAAAGGAGCTGGCATCTCACTCTCTTTGAATCTTCTTTATCATGCTAGGATTAACAGGAAAAAGCAAAAAATTTCAGAATTGCACCTTGCAATGTGGAGATATTACTGTTTGTGCATTTACAATATTCATTGATTTTTGCCATTGAAAAACATGTTTTTCATATACCAGAAATGTTTGAAGCTACTGACTGAATGAAAGGAGCTGGCATCTCACTCTCTTTGAATCTTCTTTATCATGCTAGGATTAACAGGAAAAAGCTAAAAATTTCAGAATTGCACCGTGCAATGTGGAGATATTACTGTTTGTGCATTTACAATATTCATTGATTTTTGCCATTGAAAAACATGTTTTTCATATACCAGAAATGTTTGAAGCTACTGACTGAATGAAAGGAGCTGGCATCTCACTCTCTTTGAATCTTCTTTATCATGCTAGGATTAGCAGGAAAAAGCAAAAAATTTCAGAATTGCACCTTGCAATGTGGAGATATTACTGTTTGTGCATTTACAATATTCATTGATTTTTGCCATTGAAAAACATGTTTTTCATATACCAGAAATGTTTGAAGCTACTGACTGAATGAAAGGAGCTGGCATCTCACTCTCTTTGAATCTTCTTTATCATGCTAGGATTAACAGGAAAAAGCTAAAAATTTCAGAATTGCACCGTGCAATGTGGAGATATTACTGTTTGTGCATTTACAATATTCATTGATTTTTGCCATTGAAAAACATGTTTTTCATATACCAGAAATGTTTGAAGCTACTGACTGAATGAAAGGAGCTGGCATCTCACTCTCTTTGAATCTTCTTTATCATGCTAGGATTAGCAGGAAAAAGCAAAAAATTTCAGAATTGCACCTTGCAATGTGGAGATATTACTGTTTGTGCATTTACAATATTCATTGATTTTTGCCATTGAAAAACATGTTTTTCATATACCAGAAATGTTTGAAGCTACTGACTGAATGAAAGGAGCTGGCATCTCACTCTCTTTGAATCTTCTTTATCATGCTAGGATTAACAGGAAAAAGCTAAAAATTTCAGAATTGCACCGTGCAATGTGGAGATATTACTGTTTGTGCATTTACAATATTCATTGATTTTTGCCATTGAAAAACATGTTTTTCATATACCAGAAATGTTTGAAGCTACTGACTGAATGAAAGGAGCTGGCATCTCACTCTCTTTGAATCTTCTTTATCATGCTAGGATTAGCAGGAAAAAGCAAAAAATTTCAGAATTGCACCTTGCAATGTGGAGATATTACTGTTTGTGCATTTACAATATTCATTGATTTTTGCCATTGAAAAACATGTTTTTCATATACCAGAAATGTTTGAAGCTACTGACTGAATGAAAGGAGCTGGCATCTCACTCTCTTTGAATCTTCTTTATCATGCTAGGATTAACAGGAAAAAGCAAAAAATTTCAGAATTGCACCTTGCAATGTGGAGATATTACTGTTTGTGCATTTACAATATTCATTGATTTTTGCCATTGAAAAACATGTTTTTCATATACCAGAAATGTTTGAAGCTACTGACTGAATGAAAGGAGCTGGCATCTCACTCTCTTTGAATCTTCTTTATCATGCTAGGATTAACAGGAAAAAGCTAAAAATTTCAGAATTGCACCGTGCAATGTGGAGATTTTACTGTTTGTGCATTTACAATATTCATTGATTTTTGCCATTGAAAAACATGTTTTTCATATACCAGAAATGTTTGAAGCTACTGACTGAATGAAAGGAGCTGGCATCTCACTCTCTTTGAATCTTCTTTATCATGCTAGGATTAGCAGGAAAAAGCAAAAAATTTCAGAATTGCACCTTGCAATGTTTAGATATTACTGTTTGTGCATTTACAATATTCATTGATTTTTGCCATTGAAAAACATGTTTTTCATATACCAGAAATGTTTGAAGCTACTGACTGAATGAAAGGAGCTGGCATCTCACTCTCTTTGAATCTTCTTTATCATGCTAGGATTAACAGGAAAAAGCAAAAAATTTCAGAATTGCACCTTGCAATGTGGAGATATTACTATTTGTGCATTTACAATATTCATTGATTTTTGCCATTGAAAAACATGTTTTTCATATACCAGAAATGTTTGAAGCTACTGACTGAATGAAAGGAGCTGGCATCCACTCTCTTTGAATCTTTATCATGCTAGGATTAACAGGAAAAAGCTAAAAATTTCAGAATTGCACCGTGCAATGTGGAGATATTACTGTTTGTGCATTTACAATATTCATTGATTTTTGCCATTGAAAAACATGTTTTTCATATACCAGAAATGTTTGAAGCTACTGACTGAATGAAAGGAGCTGGCATCTCACTCTCTTTGAATCTTCTTTATCATGCTAGGATTAACAGGAAAAAGCTAAAAATTTCAGAATTGCACCGTGCAATGTGGAGATATTACTGTTTGTGCATTTACAATATTCATTGATTTTTGCCATTGAAAAACATGTTTTTCATATACCAGAAATGTTTGAAGCTACTGACTGAATGAAAGGAGCTGGCATCTCACTCTCTTTGAATCTTCTTTATCATGCTAGGATTAGCAGGAAAAAGCAAAAAATTTCAGAATTGCACCTTGCAATGTGGAGATATTACTGTTTGTGCATTTACAATATTCATTGATTTTTGCCATTGAAAAACATGTTTTTCATATACCAGAAATGTTTGAAGCTACTGACTGAATGAAAGGAGCTGGCATCTCACTCTCTTTGAATCTTCTTTATCATGCTAGGATTAACAGGAAAAAGCAAAAAATTTCAGAATTGCACCTTGCAATGTGGAGATATTACTGTTTGTGCATTTACAATATTCATTGATTTTTGCCATTGAAAAACATGTTTTTCATATACCAGAAATGTTTGAAGCTACTGACTGAATGAAAGGAGCTGGCATCTCACTCTCTTTGAATCTTCTTTATCATGCTAGGATTAACAGGAAAAAGCTAAAAATTTCAGAATTGCACCGTGCAATGTGGAGATATTACTGTTTGTGCATTTACAATATTCATTGATTTTTGCCATTGAAAAACATGTTTTTCATATACCAGAAATGTTTGAAGCTACTGACTGAATGAAAGGAGCTGGCATCTCACTCTCTTTGAATCTTCTTTATCATGCTAGGATTAGCAGGAAAAAGCAAAAAATTTCAGAATTGCACCTTGCAATGTGGAGATATTACTGTTTGTGCATTTACAATGTTCATTGATTTTTGCCATTGAAAAACATGTTTTTCATATACCAGAAATGTTTGAAGCTACTGACTGAATGAAAGGAGCTGGCATCTCACTCTCTTTGAATCTTCTTTATCATGCTAGGATTAACAGGAAAAAGCTAAAAATTTCAGAATTGCACCGTGCAATGTGGAGATATTACTGTTTGTGCATTTACAATATTCATTGATTTTTGCCATTGAAAAACATGTTTTTCATATACCAGAAATGTTTGAAGCTACTGACTGAATGAAAGGAGCTGGCATCTCACTCTCTTTGAATCTTCTTTATCATGCTAGGATTAGCAGGAAAAAGCAAAAAATTTCAGAATTGCACCTTGCAATGTGGAGATATTACTGTTTGTGCATTTACAATATTCATTGATTTTTGCCATTGAAAAACATGTTTTTCATATACCAGAAATGTTTGAAGCTACTGACTGAATGAAAGGAGCTGGCATCTCACTCTCTTTGAATCTTCTTTATCATGCTAGGATTAACAGGAAAAAGCAAAAAATTTCAGAATTGCACCTTGCAATGTGGAGATATTACTGTTTGTGCATTTACAATATTCATTGATTTTTGCCATTGAAAAACATGTTTTTCATATACCAGAAATGTTTGAAGCTACTGACTGAATGAAAGGAGCTGGCATCTCACTCTCTTTGAATCTTCTTTATCATGCTAGGATTAACAGGAAAAAGCTAAAAATTTCAGAATTGCACCGTGCAATGTGGAGATATTACTGTTTGTGCATTTACAATATTCATTGATTTTTGCCATTGAAAAACATGTTTTTCATATACCAGAAATGTTTGAAGCTACTGACTGAATGAAAGGAGCTGGCATCTCACTCTCTTTGAATCTTCTTTATCATGCTAGGATTAGCAGGAAAAAGCAAAAAATTTCAGAATTGCACCTTGCAATGTGGAGATATTACTGTTTGTGCATTTACAATATTCATTGATTTTTGCCATTGAAAAACATGTTTTTCATATACCAGAAATGTTTGAAGCTACTGACTGAATGAAAGGAGCTGGCATCTCACTCTCTTTGAATCTTCTTTATCATGCTAGGATTAACAGGAAAAAGCTAAAAATTTCAGAATTGCACCGTGCAATGTGGAGATATTACTGTTTGTGCATTTACAATATTCATTGATTTTTGCCATTGAAAAACATGTTTTTCATATACCAGAAATGTTTGAAGCTACTGACTGAATGAAAGGAGCTGGCATCTCACTCTCTTTGAATCTTCTTTATCATGCTAGGATTAGCAGGAAAAAGCAAAAAATTTCAGAATTGCACCTTGCAATGTGGAGATATTACTGTTTGTGCATTTACAATATTCATTGATTTTTGCCATTGAAAAACATGTTTTTCATATACCAGAAATGTTTGAAGCTACTGACTGAATGAAAGGAGCTGGCATCTCACTCTCTTTGAATCTTCTTTATCATGCTAGGATTAACAGGAAAAAGCTAAAAATTTCAGAATTGCACCGTGCAATGTGGAGATATTACTGTTTGTGCATTTACAATATTCATTGATTTTTGCCATTGAAAAACATGTTTTTCATATACCAGAAATGTTTGAAGCTACTGACTGAATGAAAGGAGCTGGCATCTCACTCTCTTTGAATCTTCTTTATCATGCTAGGATTAGCAGGAAAAAGCAAAAAATTTCAGAATTGCACCTTGCAATGTGGAGATATTACTGTTTGTGCATTTACAATATTCATTGATTTTTGCCATTGAAAAACATGTTTTTCATATACCAGAAATGTTTGAAGCTACTGACTGAATGAAAGGAGCTGGCATCTCACTCTCTTTGAATCTTCTTTATCATGCTAGGATTAACAGGAAAAAGCAAAAAATTTCAGAATTGCACCTTGCAATGTGGAGATATTACTGTTTGTGCATTTACAATATTCATTGATTTTTGCCATTGAAAAACATGTTTTTCATATACCAGAAATGTTTGAAGCTACTGACTGAATGAAAGGAGCTGGCATCTCACTCTCTTTGAATCTTCTTTATCATGCTAGGATTAACAGGAAAAAGCTAAAAATTTCAGAATTGCACCGTGCAATGTGGAGATTTTACTGTTTGTGCATTTACAATATTCATTGATTTTTGCCATTGAAAAACATGTTTTTCATATACCAGAAATGTTTGAAGCTAATGACTGAATGAAAGGAGCTGGCATCTCACTCTCTTTGAATCTTCTTTATCATGCTAGGATTAACAGGAAAAAGCTAAAAATTTCAGAATTGCACCGTGCAATGTGGAGATATTACTGTTTGTGCATTTACAATATTCATTGATTTTTGCCATTGAAAAACATGTTTTTCATATACCAGAAATGTTTGAAGCTACTGACTGAATGAAAGGAGCTGGCATCTCACTCTCTTTGAATCTTCTTTATCATGCTAGGATTAGCAGGAAAAAGCAAAAAATTTCAGAATTGCACCTTGCAATGTGGAGATATTACTGTTTGTGCATTTACAATATTCATTGATTTTTGCCATTGAAAAACATGTTTTTCATATACCAGAAATGTTTGAAGCTACTGACTGAATGAAAGGAGCTGGCATCTCACTCTCTTTGAATCTTCTTTATCATGCTAGGATTAACAGGAAAAAGCTAAAAATTTCAGAATTGCACCGTGCAATGTGGAGATATTACTGTTTGTGCATTTACAATATTCATTGATTTTTGCCATTGAAAAACATGTTTTTCATATACCAGAAATGTTTGAAGCTACTGACTGAATGAAAGGAGCTGGCATCTCACTCTCTTTGAATCTTCTTTATCATGCTAGGATTAGCAGGAAAAAGCAAAAAATTTCAGAATTGCACCTTGCAATGTGGAGATATTACTGTTTGTGCATTTACAATATTCATTGATTTTTGCCATTGAAAAACATGTTTTTCATATACCAGAAATGTTTGAAGCTACTGACTGAATGAAAGGAGCTGGCATCTCACTCTCTTTGAATCTTTATCATGCTAGGATTAACAGGAAAAAGCTAAAAATTTCAGAATTGCACCGTGCAATGTGGAGATATTACTGTTTGTGCATTTACAATATTCATTGATTTTTGCCATTGAAAAACATGTTTTTCATATACCAGAAATGTTTGAAGCTACTGACTGAATGAAAGGAGCTGGCATCTCACTCTCTTTGAATCTTCTTTATCATGCTAGGATTAGCAGGAAAAAGCAAAAAATTTCAGAATTGCACCTTGCAATGTGGAGATATTACTGTTTGTGCATTTACAATATTCATTGATTTTTGCCATTGAAAAACATGTTTTTCATATTCCAGAAATGTTTGAAGCTACTGACTGAATGAAAGGAGCTGGCATCTCACTCTCTTTGAATCTTCTTTATCATGCTAGGATTAACAGGAAAAAGCTAAAAATTTCAGAATTGCACCGTGCAATGTGGAGATATTACTGTTTGTGCATTTACAATATTCATTGATTTTTGCCATTGAAAAACATGTTTTTCATATACCAGAAATGTTTGAAGCTACTGACTGAATGAAAGGAGCTGGCATCTCACTCTCTTTGAATCTTCTTTATCATGCTAGGATTAGCAGGAAAAAGCAAAAAATTTCAGAATTGCACCTTGCAATGTGGAGATATTACTGTTTGTGCATTTACAATATTCATTGATTTTTGCCATTGAAAAACATGTTTTTCATATACCAGAAATGTTTGAAGCTACTGACTGAATGAAAGGAGCTGGCATCTCACTCTCTTTGAATCTTCTTTATCATGCTAGGATTAACAGGAAAAAGCAAAAAATTTCAGAATTGCACCTTGCAATGTGGAGATATTACTGTTTGTGCATTTACAATATTCATTGATTTTTGCCATTGAAAAACATGTTTTTCATATACCAGAAATGTTTGAAGCTACTGACTGAATGAAAGGAGCTGGCATCTCACTCTCTTTGAATCTTCTTTATCATGCTAGGATTAACAGGAAAAAGCTAAAAATTTCAGAATTGCACCGTGCAATGTGGAGATATTACTGTTTGTGCATTTACAATATTCATTGATTTTTGCCATTGAAAAACATGTTTTTCATATACCAGAAATGTTTGAAGCTAATGACTGAATGAAAGGAGCTGGCATCTCACTCTCTTTGAATCTTCTTTATCATGCTAGGATTAGAGGGAAAAAGCAAAAAATTTCAGAATTGCACCTTGCAATGTGGAGATATTACTGTTTGTGCATTTACAATATTCATTGATTTTTGCCATTGAAAAACATGTTTTTCATATACCAGAAATGTTTGAAGCTACTGACTGAATGAAAGGAGCTGGCATCTCACTCTCTTTGAATCTTCTTTATCATGCTAGGATTAACAGGAAAATGCTAAAAATTTCAGAATTGCACCGTGCAATGTGGAGATATTACTGTTTGTGCATTTACAATATTCATTGATTTTTGCCATTGAAAAACATGTTTTTCATATACCAGAAATGTTTGAAGCTACTGACTGAATGAAAGGAGCTGGCATCTCACTCTCTTTGAATCTTCTTTATCATGCTAGGATTAGCAGGAAAAAGCAAAAAATTTCAGAATTGCACCTTGCAATGTGGAGATATTACTGTTTGTGCATTTACAATATTCATTGATTTTTGCCATTGAAAAACATGTTTTTCATATACCAGAAATGTTTGAAGCTACTGACTGAATGAAAGGAGCTGGCATCTCACTCTCTTTGAATCTTCTTTATCATGCTAGGATTAACAGGAAAAAGCAAAAAATTTCAGAATTGCACCTTGCAATGTGGAGATATTACTGTTTGTGCATTTACAATATTCATTGATTTTTGCCATTGAAAAACATGTTTTTCATATACCAGAAATGTTTGAAGCTACTGACTGAATGAAAGGAGCTGGCATCTCACTCTCTTTGAATCTTCTTTATCATGCTAGGATTAACAGGAAAAAGCTAAAAATTTCAGAATTGCACCGTGCAATGTGGAGATATTACTGTTTGTGCATTTACAATATTCATTGATTTTTGCCATTGAAAAACATGTTTTTCATATACCAGAAATGTTTGAAGCTACTGACTGAATGAAAGGAGCTGGCATCTCACTCTCTTTGAATCTTCTTTATCATGCTAGGATTAGCAGGAAAAAGCAAAAAATTTCAGAATTGCACCTTGCAATGTGGAGATATTACTGTTTGTGCATTTACAATATTCATTGATTTTTGCCATTGAAAAACATGTTTTTCATATACCAGAAATGTTTGAAGCTACTGACTGAATGAAAGGAGCTGGCATCTCACTCTCTTTGAATCTTCTTTATCATGCTAAGATTAACAGGAAAAAGCTAAAAATTTCAGAATTGCACCGTGCAATGTGGAGATATTACTGTTTGTGCATTTACAATATTCATTGATTTTTGCCATTGAAAAACATGTTTTTCATATACCAGAAATGTTTGAAGCTACTGACTGAATGAAAGGAGCTGGCATCTCACTCTCTTTGAATCTTCTTTATCATGCTAGGATTAACAGGAAAAAGCTAAAAATTTCAGAATTGCACCGTGCAATGTGGAGATATTACTGTTTGTGCATTTACAATATTCATTGATTTTTGCCATTGAAAAACATGTTTTTCATATACCAGAAATGTTTGAAGCTACTGACTGAATGAAAGGAGCTGGCATCTCACTCTCTTTGAATCTTCTTTATCATGCTAGGATTAGCAGGAAAAAGCAAAAAATTTCAGAATTGCACCTTGCAATGTGGAGATATTACTGTTTGTGCATTTACAATATTCATTGATTTTTGCCATTGAAAAACATGTTTTTCATATACCAGAAATGTTTGAAGCTACTGACTGAATGAAAGGAGCTGGCATCTCACTCTCTTTGAATCTTCTTTATCATGCTAGGATTAACAGGAAAAAGCAAAAAATTTCAGAATTGCACCTTGCAATGTGGAGATATTACTGTTTGTGCATTTACAATATTCATTGATTTTTGCCATTGAAAAACATGTTTTTCATATACCAGAAATGTTTGAAGCTACTGACTGAATGAAAGGAGCTGGCATCTCACTCTCTTTGAATCTTCTTTATCATGCTAGGATTAACAGGAAAAAGCTAAAAATTTCAGAATTGCACCGTGCAATGTGGAGATATTACTGTTTGTGCATTTACAATATTCATTGATTTTTGCCATTGAAAAACATGTTTTTCATATACCAGAAATGTTTGAAGCTACTGACTGAATGAAAGGAGCTGGCATCTCACTCTCTTTGAATCTTCTTTATCATGCTAGGATTAGCAGGAAAAAGCAAAAAATTTCAGAATTGCACCTTGCAATGTGGAGATATTACTGTTTGTGCATTTACAATATTCATTGATTTTTGCCATTGAAAAACATGTTTTTCATATACCAGAAATGTTTGAAGCTACTGACTGAATGAAAGGAGCTGGCATCTCACTCTCTTTGAATCTTCTTTATCATGCTAGGATTAACAGGAAAAAGCTAAAAATTTGAGAATTGCACCGTGCAATGTGGAGATATTACTGTTTGTGCATTTACAATATTCATTGATTTTTGCCATTGAAAAACATGTTTTTCATATACCAGAAATGTTTGAAGCTACTGACTGAATGAAAGGAGCTGGCATCTCACTCTCTTTGAATCTTCTTTATCATGCTAGGATTAGCAGGAAAAAGCAAAAAATTTCAGAATTGCACCTTGCAATGTGGAGATATTACTGTTTGTGCATTTACAATATTCATTGATTTTTGCCATTGAAAAACATGTTTTTCATATACCAGAAATGTTTGAAGCTACTGACTGAATGAAAGGAGCTGGCATCTCACTCTCTTTGAATCTTCTTTATCATGCTAGGATTAACAGGAAAAAGCAAAAAATTTCAGAATTGCACCTTGCAATGTGGAGATATTACTGTTTGTGCATTTACAATATTCATTGATTTTTGCCATTGAAAAACATGTTTTTCATATACCAGAAATGTTTGAAGCTACTGACTGAATGAAAGGAGCTGGCATCTCACTCTCTTTGAATCTTCTTTATCATGCTAGGATTAACAGGAAAAAGCTAAAAATTTCAGAATTGCACCGTGCAATGTGGAGATATTACTGTTTGTGCATTTACAATATTCATTGATTTTTGCCATTGAAAAACATGTTTTTCATATACCAGAAATGTTTGAAGCTACTGACTGAATGAAAGGAGCTGGCATCTCACTCTCTTTGAATCTTCTTTATCATGCTAGGATTAGCAGGAAAAAGCAAAAAATTTCAGAATTGCACCTTGCAATGTGGAGATATTACTGTTTGTGCATTTACAATATTCATTGATTTTTGCCATTGAAAAACATGTTTTTCATATACCAGAAATGTTTGAAGCTACTGACTGAATGAAAGGAGCTGGCATCTCACTCTGAATCTTCTTTATCATGCTAGGATTAACAGGAAAAAGCTAAAAATTTCAGAATTGCACCGTGCAATGTGGAGATATTACTGTTTGTGCATTTACAATATTCATTGATTTTTGCCATTGAAAAACATGTTTTTCATATACCAGAAATGTTTGAAGCTACTGACTGAATGAAAGGAGCTGGCATCTCACTCTCTTTGAATCTTCTTTATCATGCTAGGATTAGCAGGAAAAAGCAAAAAATTTCAGAATTGCACCTTGCAATGTGGAGATATTACTGTTTGTGCATTTACAATATTCATTGATTTTTGCCATTGAAAAACATGTTTTTCATATACCAGAAATGTTTGAAGCTACTGACTGAATGAAAGGAGCTGGCATCTCACTCTCTTTGAATCTTCTTTATCATGCTAGGATTAACAGGAAAAAGCAAAAAATTTCAGAATTGCACCTTGCAATGTGGAGATATTACTGTTTGTGCATTTACAATATTCATTGATTTTTGCCATTGAAAAACATGTTTTTCATATACCAGAAATGTTTGAAGCTACTGACTGAATGAAAGGAGCTGGCATCTCACTCTCTTTGAATCTTCTTTATCATGCTAGGATTAGCAGGAAAAAGCAAAAAATTTCAGAATTGCACCTTGCAATGTGGAGATATTACTGTTTGTGCATTTACAATATTCATTGATTTTTGCCATTGAAAAACATGTTTTTCATATACCAGAAATGTTTGAAGCTACTGACTGAATGAAAGGAGCTGGCATCTCACTCTCTTTGAATCTTCTTTATCATGCTAGGATTAACAGGAAAAAGCTAAAAATTTCAGAATTGCACCGTGCAATGTGGAGATATTACTGTTTGTGCATTTACAATATTCATTGATTTTTGCCATTGAAAAACATGTTTTTCATATACCAGAAATGTTTGAAGCTACTGACTGAATGAAAGGAGCTGGCATCTCACTCTCTTTGAATCTTCTTTATCATGCTAGGATTAGCAGGAAAAAGCAAAAAATGTCAGAATTGCACCTTGCAATGTGGAGATATTACTGTTTGTGCATTTACAATATTCATTGATTTTTGCCATTGAAAAACATGTTTTTCATATACCAGAAATGTTTGAAGCTACTGACTGAATGAAAGGAGCTGGCATCTCACTCTCTTTGAATCTTCTTTATCATGCTAGGATTAACAGGAAAAAGCAAAAAATTTCAGAATTGCACCTTGCAATGTGGAGATATTACTGTTTGTGCATTTACAATATTCATTGATTTTTGCCATTGAAAAACATGTTTTTCATATACCAGAAATGTTTGAAGCTACTGACTGAATGAAAGGAGCTGGCATCTCACTCTCTTTGAATCTTCTTTATCATGCTAGGATTAACAGGAAAAAGCTAAAAATTTCAGAATTGCACCGTGCAATGTGGAGATATTACTGTTTGTGCATTTACAATATTCATTGATTTTTGCCATTGAAAAACATGTTTTTCATATACCAGAAATGTTTGAAGCTACTGACTGAATGAAAGGAGCTGGCATCTCACTCTCTTTGAATCTTCTTTATCATGCTAGGATTAGCAGGAAAAAGCAAAAAATTTCAGAATTGCACCTTGCAATGTGGAGATATTACTGTTTGTGCATTTACAATATTCATTGATTTTTGCCATTGAAAAACATGTTTTTCATATACCAGAAATGTTTGAAGCTACTGACTGAATGAAAGGAGCTGGCATCTCACTCTCTTTGAATCTTCTTTATCATGCTAGGATTAACAGGAAAAAGCTAAAAATTTCAGAATTGCACCGTGCAATGTGGAGATATTACTGTTTGTGCATTTACAATATTCATTGATTTTTGCCATTGAAAAACATGTTTTTCATATACCAGAAATGTTTGAAGCTAGTGACTGAATGAAAGGAGCTGGCATCTCACTCTCTTTGAATCTTCTTTATCATGCTAGGATTAACAGGAAAAAGCTAAAAATTTCAGAATTGCACCGTGCAATGTGGAGATATTACTGTTTGTGCATTTACAATATTCATTGATTTTTGCCATTGAAAAACATCATGTTATTCATATACCAGAAATGATTGAAGCTACTGACTGAATGAAAGGAGCTGGCATCTCACTCTCTTTGAATCTTCTTTATCATGCTAAGAGGAGCAGGAAAAAGCAAAAAATTTCAGAATTGCACCTTGCAATGCGGAGAAATTACTGTTTGTGCATTTACAATATTCATTGATTTTTGCCATTGAAAAACATGTTTTTCAAATACCAGAAATGTTTGAAGCTACTGACTGAATGAAAGGAGCTGGCATCTCACTCTCTTTGAATCTTCTTTATCATGCTAGGATTAACAGGAAAAAGCTAAAAATTTCAGAATTGCACCGTGCAATGTGGAGATATTACTGTTTGTGCATTTACAATATTCATTGATTTTTGCCATTGAAAAACATGTTTTTCATATACCAGAAATGTTTGAAGCTACTGACTGAATGAAAGGAGCTGGCATCTCACTCTCTTTGAATCTTCTTTATCATGCTAGGATTAGCAGGAAAAAGCAAAAAATGTCAGAATTGCACCTTGCAATGTGGAGATATTACTGTTTGTGCATTTACAATATTCATTGATTTTTGCCATTGAAAAACATGTTTTTCATATACCAGAAATGTTTGAAGCTACTGACTGAATGAAAGGAGCTGGCATCTCACTCTCTTTGAATCTTCTTTATCATGCTAGGATTAACAGGAAAAAGCAAAAAATTTCAGAATTGCACCTTGCAATGTGGAGATATTACTGTTTGTGCATTTACAATATTCATTGATTTTTGCCATTGAAAAACATGTTTTTCATATACCAGAAATGTTTGAAGCTACTGACTGAATGAAAGGAGCTGGCATCTCACTCTCTTTGAATCTTCTTTATCATGCTAGGATTAACAGGAAAAAGCTAAAAATTTCAGAATTGCACCGTGCAATGTGGAGATATTACTGTTTGTGCATTTACAATATTCATTGATTTTTGCCATTGAAAAACATGTTTTTCATATACCAGAAATGTTTGAAGCTACTGACTGAATGAAAGGAGCTGGCATCTCACTCTCTTTGAATCTTCTTTATCATGCTAGGATTAGCAGGAAAAAGCAAAAAATTTCAGAATTGCACCTTGCAATGTGGAGATATTACTGTTTGTGCATTTACAATATTCATTGATTTTTGCCATTGAAAAACATGTTTTTCATATACCAGAAATGTTTGAAGCTACTGACTGAATGAAAGGAGCTGGCATCTCACTCTCTTTGAATCTTCTTTATCATGCTAGGATTAACAGGAAAAAGCTAAAAATTTCAGAATTGCACCGTGCAATGTGGAGATATTACTGTTTGTGCATTTACAATATTCATTGATTTTTGCCATTGAAAAACATGTTTTTCATATACCAGAAATGTTTGAAGCTAGTGACTGAATGAAAGGAGCTGGCATCTCACTCTCTTTGAATCTTCTTTATCATGCTAGGATTAACAGGAAAAAGCTAAAAATTTCAGAATTGCACCGTGCAATGTGGAGATATTACTGTTTGTGCATTTACAATATTCATTGATTTTTGCCATTGAAAAACATCATGTTATTCATATACCAGAAATGATTGAAGCTACTGACTGAATGAAAGGAGCTGGCATCTCACTCTCTTTGAATCTTCTTTATCATGCTAAGAGGAGCAGGAAAAAGCAAAAAATTTCAGAATTGCACCTTGCAATGCGGAGAAATTACTGTTTGTGCATTTACAATATTCATTGATTTTTGCCATTGAAAAACGTCCAGAAATGATTGAAGCTACTGACTGAATGAAAGGAGCTGGCATCTCACTCTCTTTGAGTCTTCTTTATCATGCTAAGAGGAGCAGGAAAAAGCAAAAAATTTCAGAATTGCACCTTGCAATGCGGAGAAATTACTGTTTGTGCATTTACAATATTCATTGATTTTTGCCATTGAAAAACGTCCAGAAATGATTGAAGCTACTGACTGAATGAAAGGAGCTCTCATCTCACTCTCTTTGAATCTTCTTTATCATGCTAAGAGGAGCAGGAAAAAGCAAAAAATTTCAGAATTGCACCTTCAATGCGGAGAAATTACTGTTTGTGCATTTACAATATTCATTGATTTTTGCCATTGAAAAACGTCCAGAAATGATTGAAGCTACTGACTGAATGAAAGGAGCTGGCATCTCACTCTCTTTGAATCTTCTTTATCATGCTAAGAGGAGCAGGAAAAAGCAAAAAATTTCAGAATTGCACCTTGCAATGCGGAGAAATTACTGTTTGTGCATTTACAATATTCATTAATTTTTGCCATTGAAAAACATCATGTTATTCATATACCAGAAATGATTGAAGCTACTGACTGAATGAAAGGAGCTGGCATCTCACTCTCTTTGAATCTTTATCATGCTAAGAGGAGCAGGAAAAAGCAAAAAATTTCAGAATTGCACCTTGCAATGCGGAGAAATTACTGTTTGTGCATTTACAATATTCATTGATTTTTGCCATTGAAAAACATCATGTTATTCATATACCAGAAATGTTTGAAGCTACTGACTGAATGAAAGGAGCTGGCATCTCACTCTCTTTGAATCTTCTTTATCATACTAAGAGGAGCAGGAAAAAGCAAAAAATTTCAGAATTGCACCTTGCAATGCGGAGAAATTACTGTTTGTGCATTTACAATATTCATTGATTTTTGCCATTGAAAAACGTCCAGAAATGATTGAAGCTACTGACTGAATGAAAGGAGCTGGCATCTCACTCTCTTTGAATCTTCTTTATCATGCTAAGAGGAGCAGGAAAAAGCAAAAAATTTCAGAATTGCACCTTGCAATGCGGAGAAATTACTGTTTGTGCATTTACAATATTCATTGATTTTTGCCATTGAAAAACGTCCAGAAATGATTGAAGCTACTGACTGAATGAAAGGAGCTGGCATCTCACTCTCTTTGAATCTTCTTTATCATGCTAAGAGGAGCAGGAAAAAGCAAAAAATTTCAGAATTGCACCTTGCAATGCGGAGAAATTACTGTTTGTGCATTTACAATATTCATTGATTTTTGCCGCCATTGAAAAACATCATGTTATTCATATACCAGAAATGTTTGAAGCTACTGACTGAATGAAAGGAGCTGGCATCTCACTCTCTTTGAATCTTCTTTATCATGCTAAGAGGAGCAGGAAAAAGCAAAAAATTTCAGAATTGCACCTTGCAATGCGAAGAAATTACTGTTTGTGCATTTACAATATTCATTGATTTTTGCCATTGAAAAACATCATGTTATTCATATACCAGAAATGTTTGATGCTACTGACTGAATGAAAGGAGCTGGCATCTCACTCTCTTTGAATCTTCTTTATCATGCTAAGAGGAGCAGGAAAAAGCAAAAAATTTCAGAATTGCACCTTGCAATGCGAAGAAATTACTGTTTGTGCATTTACAATATTCATTGATTTTTGCCATTGAAAAACGTCCAGAAATGATTGAAGCTACTGACTGAATGAAAGGAGCTGGCATCTCACTCTCTTTGAATCTTCTTTATCATGCTAAGAGGAGCAGGAAAAAGCAAAAAATTTCAGAATTGCACCTTGCAATGCGGAGAAATTACTGTTTGTGCATTTACAATATTCATTGATTTTTGCCATTGAAAAACATCCAGAAATGATTGAAGCTACTGACTGAATGAAAGGAGCTGGCATCTCACTCTCTTTGAATCTTCTTTATCATGCTAAGAGGAGCAGGAAAAAGCAAAAAATTTCAGAATTGCACCTTGCAATGCGGAGAAATTACTGTTTGTGCATTTACAATATTCATTGATTTTTGCCATTGAAAAACGTCCAGAAATGATTGAAGCTACTGACTGAATGAAAGGAGCTGGCATCTCAGTCTCTTTGAATCTTCTTTATCATGCTAAGAGGAGCAGGAAAAAGCAAAAAATTTCAGAATTGCACCTTGCAATGCGGAGAAATTACTGTTTGTGCATCTACAATATTCATTGATTTTTGCCGTTGAAAAACGTCCAGAAATGATTGAAGCTACTGACTGAATGAAAGGAGCTGGCATCTCACTCTCTTTGAGTCTTCTTTACCATGCTAATAGGAGCAGGAAAAAGCAAAAAATTTCAGAATTGCACCTTGCAATGCGGAGAAATTACTGTTTGTGCATTTACAATATTCATTGATTTTTGCCATTGAAAAACGTCCAGAAATGATTGAAGCTACTGACTGAATGAAAGGAGCTGGCATCTCACTCTCTTTGAATCTTCTTTATCATGCTAAGAGGAGCAGGAAAAAGCAAAAAATTTCAGAATTGCACCTTGCAATGCGGAGAAATTACTGTTTGTGCATTTACAATATTCATTGATTTTTGCCATTGAAAAACGTCCAGAAATGATTGAAGCTACTGACTGAATGAAAGGAGCTGGCATCTCACTCTCTTTGAATCTTCTTTATCATGCTAAGAGGAGCAGGAAAAAGCAAAAAATTTCAGAATTGCACCTTGCAATGCGGAGAAATTACTGTTTGTGCATTTACAATATTCATTAATTTTTGCCATTGAAAAACATCATGTTATTCATATACCAGAAATGATTGAAGCTACTGACTGAATGAAAGGAGCTGGCATCTCACTCTCTTTGAATCTTTATCATGCTAAGAGGAGCAGGAAAAAGCAAAAAATTTCAGAATTGCACCTTGCAATGCGGAGAAATTACTGTTTGTGCATTTACAATATTCATTGATTTTTGCCATTGAAAAACATCATGTTATTCATATACCAGAAATGTTTGAAGCTACTGACTGAATGAAAGGAGCTGGCATCTCACTCTCTTTGAATCTTCTTTATCATACTAAGAGGAGCAGGAAAAAGCAAAAAATTTCAGAATTGCACCTTGCAATGCGGAGAAATTACTGTTTGTGCATTTACAATATTCATTGATTTTTGCCATTGAAAAACGTCCAGAAATGATTGAAGCTACTGACTGAATGAAAGGAGCTGGCATCTCACTCTCTTTGAATCTTCTTTATCATGCTAAGAGGAGCAGGAAAAAGCAAAAAATTTCAGAATTGCACCTTGCAATGCGGAGAAATTACTGTTTGTGCATTTACAATATTCATTGATTTTTGCCATTGAAAAACGTCCAGAAATGATTGAAGCTACTGACTGAATGAAAGGAGCTGGCATCTCACTCTCTTTGAATCTTCTTTATCATGCTAAGAGGAGCAGGAAAAAGCAAAAAATTTCAGAATTGCACCTTGCAATGCGGAGAAATTACTGTTTGTGCATTTACAATATTCATTGATTTTTGCCGCCATTGAAAAACATCATGTTATTCATATACCAGAAATGTTTGAAGCTACTGACTGAATGAAAGGAGCTGGCATCTCACTCTCTTTGAATCTTCTTTATCATGCTAAGAGGAGCAGGAAAAAGCAAAAAATTTCAGAATTGCACCTTGCAATGCGAAGAAATTACTGTTTGTGCATTTACAATATTCATTGATTTTTGCCATTGAAAAACATCATGTTATTCATATACCAGAAATGTTTGATGCTACTGACTGAATGAAAGGAGCTGGCATCTCACTCTCTTTGAATCTTCTTTATCATGCTAAGAGGAGCAGGAAAAAGCAAAAAATTTCAGAATTGCACCTTGCAATGCGAAGAAATTACTGTTTGTGCATTTACAATATTCATTGATTTTTGCCATTGAAAAACGTCCAGAAATGATTGAAGCTACTGACTGAATGAAAGGAGCTGGCATCTCACTCTCTTTGAATCTTCTTTATCATGCTAAGAGGAGCAGGAAAAAGCAAAAAATTTCAGAATTGCACCTTGCAATGCGGAGAAATTACTGTTTGTGCATTTACAATATTCATTGATTTTTGCCATTGAAAAACATCCAGAAATGATTGAAGCTACTGACTGAATGAAAGGAGCTGGCATCTCACTCTCTTTGAATCTTCTTTATCATGCTAAGAGGAGCAGGAAAAAGCAAAAAATTTCAGAATTGTACCTTGCAATGCGGAGAAATTACTGTTTGTGCATTTACAATATTCATTGATTTTTGCCATTGAAAAACGTCCAGAAATGATTGAAGCTACTGACTGAATGAAAGGAGCTGGCATCTCAGTCTCTTTGAATCTTCTTTATCATGCTAAGAGGAGCAGGAAAAAGCAAAAAATTTCAGAATTGCACCTTGCAATGCGGAGAAATTACTGTTTGTGCATCTACAATATTCATTGATTTTTGCCGTTGAAAAACGTCCAGAAATGATTGAAGCTACTGACGGAATGAAAGGAGCTGGCATCTCACTCTCTTTGAGTCTTCTTTACCATGCTAATAGGAGCAGGAAAAAGCAAAAAATTTCAGAATTGCACCTTGCAATGCGGAGAAATTACTGTTTGTGCATTTACAATATTCATTGATTTTTGCCATTGAAAAACGTCCAGAAATGATTGAAGCTACTGACTGAATGAAAGGAGCTGGCATCTCACTCTCTTTGAATCTTCTTTATCATGCTAAGAGGAGCAGGAAAAAGCAAAAAATTTCAGAATTGCACCTTGCAATGCGGAGAAATTACTGTTTGTGCATTTACAATATTCATTGATTTTTGCCATTGAAAAACGTCCAGAAATGATTGAAGCTACTGACTGAATGAAAGGAGCTGGCATCTCACTCTCTTTGAATCTTCTTTATCATGCTAAGAGGAGCAGGAAAAAGCAAAAAATTTCAGAATTGCACCTTGCAATGCGGAGAAATTACTGTTTGTGCATTTACAATATTCATTGATTTTTGCCATTGAAAAACGTCCAGAAATGATTGAAGCTACTGACTGAATGAAAGGAGCTCTCATCTCACTCTCTTTGAATCTTCTTTATCATGCTAAGAGGAGCAGGAAAAAGCAAAAAATTTCAGAATTGCACCTTGCAATGCGGAGAAATTACTGTTTGTGCATTTACAATATTCATTGATTTTTGCCATTGAAAAACATCATGTTATTCATATACCAGAAATGTTTGAAGCTACTGACTAAATGAAAGGAGCTGGCATCTCACTCTCTTTGAATCTTCTTTATCATGCTAAGAGGAGCAGGAAAAAGCAAAAAATTTCAGAATTGCACCTTCAATGCGGAGAAATTACTGTTTGTGCATTTACAATATTCATTGATTTTTGCCATTGAAAAACGTCCAGAAATGATTGAAGCTACTGACTGAATGAAAGGAGCTGGCATCTCACTCTCTTTGAATCTTCTTTATCATGCTAAGAGGAGCAGGAAAAAGCAAAAAATTTCAGAATTGCACCTTGCAATGCGGAGAAATTACTGTTTGTGCATTTACAATATTCATTAATTTTTGCCATTGAAAAACATCATGTTATTCATATACCAGAAATGATTGAAGCTAATGACTGAATGAAAGGAGCTGGCATCTCACTCTCTTTGAATCTTCTTTATCATGCTAAGAGGAGCAGGAAAAAGCAAAACATTTCAGAATTGCACCTTGCAATGCGGAGAAATTACTGTTTGTGCATTTACAATATTCATTGATTTTTGCCATTGAAAAACATCATGTTATTCATATACCAGAAATGTTTGAAGCTACTGACTGAATGAAAGGAGCTGGCATCTCACTCTCTTTGAATCTTCTTTATCATACTAAGAGGAGCAGGAAAAAGCAAAAAATTTCAGAATTGCACCTTGCAATGCGGAGAAATTACTGTTTGTGCATTTACAATATTCATTGATTTTTGCCATTGAAAAACGTCCAGAAATGATTGAAGCTACTGACTGAATGAAAGGAGCTGGCATCTCACTCTCTTTGAATCTTCTTTATCATGCTAAGAGGAGCAGGAAAAAGCAAAAAATTTCAGAATTGCACCTTGCAATGCGGAGAAATTACTGTTTGTGCATTTACAATATTCATTGATTTTTGCCATTGAAAAACGTCCAGAAATGATTGAAGCTACTGACTGAATGAAAGGAGCTGGCATCTCACTCTCTTTGAATCTTCTTTATCATGCTAAGAGGAGCAGGAAAAAGCAAAAAATTTCAGAATTGCACCTTGCAATGCGGAGAAATTACTGTTTGTGCATTTACAATATTCATTGATTTTTGCCATTGAAAAACATCATGTTATTCATATACCAGAAATGTTTGAAGCTACTGACTGAATGAAAGGAGCTGGCATCTCACTCTCTTTGAATCTTCTTTATCATGCTAAGAGGAGCAGGAAAAAGCAAAAAATTTCAGAATTGCACCTTGCAATGCGAAGAAATTACTGTTTGTGCATTTACAATATTCATTGATTTTTGCCATTGAAAAACATCATGTTATTCATATACCAGAAATGTTTGAAGCTACTGACTGAATGAAAGGAGCTGGCATCTCACTCTCTTTGAATCTTCTTTATCATGCTAAGAGGAGCAGGAAAAAGCAAAAAATTTCAGAATTGCACCTTGCAATGCGGAGAAATTACTGTTTGTGCATTTACAATATTCATTGATTTTTGCCATTGAAAAACGTCCAGAAATGATTGAAGCTACTGACTGAATGAAAGGAGCTGGCATCTCACTCTCTTTGAATCTTCTTTATCATGCTAAGAGGAGCAGGAAAAAGCAAAAAATTTCAGAATTGCACCTTGCAATGCGGAGAAATTACTGTTTGTGCATTTACAATATTCATTGATTTTTGCCATTGAAAAACGTCCAGAAATGATTGAAGCTACTGACTGAATGAAAGGAGCTGGCATCTCAGTCTCTTTGAATCTTCTTTATCATGCTAAGAGGAGCAGGAAAAAGCAAAAAATTTCAGAATTGCACCTTGCAATGCGGAGAAATTACTGTTTGTGCATCTACAATATTCATTGATTTTTGCCATTGAAAAACATCATGTTATTCATATACCAGAAATGTTTGAAGCTACTGACTGAATGAAAGGAGCTGGCATCTCACTCTATTTGAATCTTCTTTATCATGCTAAGAGGAGCAGGAAAAAGCAAAAAATTTCAGAATTGCACCTTGCAATGCGGAGAAATTACTGTTTGTGCATTTACAATATTCATTGATTTTTGCCATTGAAAAATGTCCAGAAATGATTGAAGCTACTGACTGAAAGGAGCTGGCATCTCACTCTCTTTGAATCTTCTTTATCATGCTAAGAGGAGCAGGAAAAAGCAAAAAATTTCAGAATTGCACCTTGCAATGCGGAGAAATTACTGTTTGTGCATTTACAATATTCATTGATTTTTGCCATTGAAAAACGTCCAGAAATGATTGAAGCTACTGACTGAATGAAAGGAGCTGGCATCTCACTCTCTTTGAATCTTCTTTATCATGCTAAGAGGAGCAGGAAAAAGCAAAAAAATTAAGAATTGCACCTTGCAATGCGGAGAAATTACTGTTTGTGCATTTACAATATTCATTGATTTTTGCCATTGAAAAACATCATGTTATTCATATACCAGAAATGATTGAAGCTACTGACTGAATGAAAGGAGCTGGCATCTCACGCTCTTTGAATCTTCTTTTTCATGCTAAGAGGAGCAGGAAAAAGCAAAACATTTCAGAATTGCACCTTGCAATGCGGAGAAATTACTGTTTGTGCATTTACAATATTCATTGATTTTTGCCATTGAAAAACGTCCAGAAATGATTGAAGCTACTGACTGAATGAAAGGAGCTGGCATCTCACTCTCTTTGAATCTTCTTTATCATGCTAAGAGGAGCAGGAAAAAGCAAAAAATTTCAGAATTGCACCTTGCAATGCGGAGAAATTACTGCTTGTGCATTTACAATATTCATTGATTTTTGCCATTGAAAAACCTCCAGAAATGATTGAAGCTACTGACTGAATGAAAGGAGCTGGCATCTCACTCTCTTTGAGTCTTCTTTATCATGCTAAGAGGAGCAGGAAAAAGCAAAAAATTTCAGAATTGCACCTTGCAATGCGGAGAAATTACTGTTTGTGCATTTACAATATTCATTGATTTTTGCCATTGAAAAACGTCCAGAAATGATTAAAGCTACTGACTGAATGAAAGGAGCTGGCATCTCACTCTCTTTGAATCTTCTTTATCATGCTAAGAGGAGCAGGAAAAAGCAAAAAATTTCAGAATTGCACCTTGCAATGCGGAGAAATTACTGTTTGTGCATTTACAATATTCATTGATTTTTGCTATTGAAAAACGTCCAGAAATGATTGAAGCTACTGACTGAATGAAAGGAGCTGGCATCTCACTCTCTTTGAATCTTCTTTATCATGCTAAGAGGAGCAGGAAAAAGCAAAAAATTTCAGAATTGCACCTTGCAATGCGGAGAAATTACTGTTTGTGCATTTACAATATTCATTGATTTTTGCCGTTGAAAAACGTCCAGAAATGATTGAAGCTACTGACTGAATGAAAGGAGCTGGCATCTCATTCTCTTTGAATCTTCTTTATCATGCTAAGAGGAGCAGGAAAAAGCAAAAAATTTCAGAATTGCACCTTGCAATGCGGAGAAATTACTGTTTGTGCATTTACAATATTCATTGATTTTTGCCATTGAAAAACGTCCAGAAATGATTGAAGCTACTGACTGAATGAAAGGAGCTGGCATCTCACTCTCTTTGAATCTTCTTTATCATGCTAAGAGGAGCAGGAAAAAGCAAAAAATTTCAGAATTGCACCTTGCAATGCGGAGAAATTACTGTTTGTGCATTTACAATATTCATTGATTTTTGCCATTGAAAAACATCATGTTATTCATATTCCAGAAATGTTTGAAGCTACTGACTGAATGAAAGGAGCTGGCATCTCACTCTCTTTGAATCTTCTTTATCATGCTAAGAGGAGCAGGAAAAAGCAAAAAATTTCAGAATTGCACCTTGCAATGCGGAGAAATTACTGTTTGTGCATTTACAATATTCATTGATTTTTGCCATTGAAAAACGTACAGAAATGATTGAAGCTACTGACTGAATTAAAGGAGCTGGCATCTCACTCTCTTTGAATCTTCTTTATCATGCTAAGAGGAGCAGGAAAAAGCAAAAAATTTCAGAATTGCACCTTGCAATGCGGAGAAATTACTGTTTGTGCATTTACAATATTCATTGATTTTTGCTATTGAAAAACGTCCAGAAATGATTGAAGCTACTGACTGAATGAAAGGAGCTGGCATCTCACTCTCTTTGAATCTTCTTTATCATGCTAAGAGGAGCAGGAAAAAGCAAAAAATTTCAGAATTGCACCTTGCAATGCGGAGAAATTACTGTTTGTGCATTTACAATATTCATTGATTTTTGCCGTTGAAAAACGTCCAGAAATGATTGAAGCTACTGACTGAATGAAAGGAGCGGGCATCTCATTCTCTTTGAATCTTCTTTATCATGCTAAGAGGAGCAGGAAAAAGCAAAAAATTTCAGAATTGCACCTTGCAATGCGGAGAAATTACTGTTTGTGCATTTACAATATTCATTGATTTTTGCCATTGAAAAACGTCCAGAAATGATTGAAGCTACTGACTGAATGAAACGAGCTGGCATCTCACTCTCTTTGAATCTTCTTTATCATGCTAAGAGGAGCAGGAAAAAGCAAAAAATTTCAGAATTGCACCTTGCAATGCGGAGAAATTACTGTTTGTGCATTTACAATATTCATTGATTTTTGCCATTGAAAAACATCATGTTATTCATATTCCAGAAATGTTTGAAGCTACTGACTGAATGAAAGGAGCTGGCATCTCACTCTCTTTGAATCTTCTTTATCATGCTAAGAGGATCAGGAAAAAGCAAAAAATTTCAGAATTGCACCTTGCAATGCGGAGAAATTACTGTTTGTGCATTTACAATATTCATTGATTTTTGCCATTGAAAAACGTCCAGAAATGATTGAAGCTACTGACTGAATGAAAGGAGCTGGCATCTCACTCTCTTTGAATCTTCTTTATCATGCTAAGAGGAGCAGGAAAAAGCAAAAAATTTCAGAATTGCACCTTGCAATGCGGAGAAATTACTGTTTGTGCATTTACAATATTCATTGATTTTTGCCATTGAAAAACATCATGTTATTCATATACCAGAAATGATTGAAGCTACTGACTGAATGAAAGGAGCTGGCATCTCACTCTCTTTGAATCTTCTTTATCATGCTAAGAGGAGCAGAAAAAAGCAAAAAATTTCAGAATTGCACCTTGCAATGCGGAGAAATTACTGTTTGTGCATTTACAATATTCATTGATTTTTGCCATTGAAAAACGTCCAGAAATGATTGAAGCTACTGACTGAATGAAAGGAGCTGGCATCTCACTCTCTTTGAATCTTCTTTATCATGCTAAGAGGAGCAGGAAAAAGCAAAAAATTTCAGAATTGCACCTTGCAATGCGGAGAAATTACTGTTTGTGCATTTACAATATTCATTGATTTTTGCCATTGAAAAACATCCAGAAATGATTGAAGCTACTGACTGAATGAAAGGAGCTGGCATCTCACTCTCTTTGAATCTTCTTTATCATGCTAAGAGGAGCAGGAAAAAGCAAAAAATTTCAGAATTGCACCTTGCAATGCGGAGAAATTACTGTTTGTGCATTTACAATATTCATTTATTTTTGCCATTGAAAAACATCATGTTATTCATATACCAGAAATGATTGAAGCTACTGACTGAATGAAAGGAGCTGGCATCTCACTCTCTTTGAATCTTCTTTATCATGCTAAGAGGAGCAGGAAAAAGCAAAAAATTTCAGAATTGCACCTTGCAATGCGGAGAAATTACTGTTTGTGCATTTACAATATTCATTGATTTTTGCCATTGAAAAACGTCCAGAAATGATTGAAGCTACTGACTGAATGAAAGGAGCTGGCATCTCACTCTCTTTGAATCTTCTTTATCATGCTAAGAGGAGCAGGAAAAAGCAAAAAATTTCAGAATTGCACCTTGCAATGCGGAGAAATTACTGTTTGTGCATTTACAATATTCATTGATTTTTGCCATTGAAAAACATCATGTTATTCATATACCAGAAATGTTTGAAGCTACTGACTGAATGAAAGGAGCTGGCATCTCACTCTCTTTGAATCTTCTTTATCATGCTAAGAGGAGCAGGAAAAAGCAAAAAATTTCAGAATTGCACCTTGCAATGCGGAGAAATTACTGTTTGTGCATTTACAATATTCATTGATTTTTGCCATTGAAAAACGTCCAGAAATGATTGAAGCTACTGACTGAATGAAAGGAGCTGGCATCTCACTCTCTTTGAATCTTCTTTATCATGCTAAGAGGAGCAGGAAAAGGCAAAAAATTTCAGAATTGCACCTTGCAATGCGGAGAAATTACTGTTTGTGCATTTACAATATTCATTGATTTTTGCCATTGAAAAACATCATGTTATTCATATACCAGAAATGATTGAAGCTACTGACTGAATGAAAGGAGCTGGCATCTCACTCTCTTTGAATCTTCTTTATCATGCTAAGAGGAGCAGGAAAAAGCAAAAAATTTCAGAATTGCACCTTGCAATGCGGAGAAATTACTGTTTGTGCATTTACAATATTCATTGATTTTTGCCATTGAAAAACATCATGTTATTCATATACCAGAAATGATTGAAGCTACTGACTGAATGAAAGGAGCTGGCATCTCACTCTCTTTGAATCTTCTTTATCATGCTAAGAGGAGCAGGAAAAAGCAAAAAATTTCAGAATTGCACCTTGCAATGCGGAGAAATTACTGTTTGTGCATTTACAATATTCATTGATTTTTGCCATTGAAAAACGTCCAGAAATGATTGAAGCTACTGACTGAATGAAAGGAGCTGGCATCTCACTCTCTTTGAATCTTCTTTATCATGCTAAGAGGAGCAGGAAAAAGCAAAAAAATTCAGAATTGCACCTTGCAATGCGGAGAAATTACTGTTTGTGCATTTACAATATTCATTGATTTTTGCCATTGAAAAACATCATGTTATTCATATACCAGAAATGATTGAAGCTACTGACTGAATGAAAGGAGGTGGCATCTCACTCTCTTTGAATCTTCTTTATCATGCTAAGAGGAGCAGGAAAAAGTAAAAAATTTCAGAATTGCACCTTGCAATGCGGAGAAATTACTGTTTGTGCATTTACAATATTCATTGATTTTTGCCATTGAAAAACGTCCAGAAATGATTGAAGCTACTGACTGAATGAAAGGAGCTGGCATCTCAGTCTCTTTGAATCTTCTTTATCATGCTAAGAGGAGCAGGAAAAAGCAAAAAATTTCAGAATTGCACCTTGCAATGCGGAGAAATTACTGCTTGTGCATTTACAATATTCATTGATTTTTGCCATTGAAAAACGTCCAGAAATGATTGAAGCTACTGACTGAATGAAAGGAGCTGGCATCTCACTCTCTTTGAATCTTCTTTATCATGCTAAGAGGAGCAGGAAAAAGCAAAAAATTTCAGAATTGCACCTTGCAATACGGAGAAATTACTGTTTGTGCATTTACAATATTCATTGATTTTTGCCATTGAAAAACGTCCAGAAATGATTGAAGCTACTGACTGAATGAAAGGAGCTGCCATCTCACTCTCTTTGAATCTTCTTTATCATGCTAAGAGGAGCAGGAAAAAGCAAAAAATTTCAGAATTGCACCTTGCAATGCGGAGAAATTACTGTTTGTGCATTTACAATATTCATTGATTTTTGCCATTGAAAAACGTCCAGAAATGATTGAAGCTACTGACTGAATGAAAGGAGCTGGCATCTCACTCTCTTTGAATCTTCTTTATCATGCTAAGAGGAGCAGGAAAAAGCAAAAAATTTCAGAATTGCACCTTGCAATGCGGAGAAATTACTGTTTGTGCATTTACAATATTCATTGATTTTTGCCATTGAAAAACATCATGTTATTCATATACCAGAAATGTTTGAAGCTACTGACTGAATGAAAGGAGCTGGCATCTCACTCTCTTTGAATCTTCTTTATCATGCTAAGAGGAGCAGGAAAAAGCAAAAAATTTCAGAATTGCACCTTGCAATGCGGAGAAATTACTGTTTGTGCATTTACAATATTCATTGATTTTTGCCATTGAAAAACGTCCAGAAATGATTGAAGCTACTGACTGAATGAAAGGAGCTGGCATCTCACTCTCTTTGAATCTTCTTTATCATGCTAAGAGGAGCAGGAAAAGGCAAAAAATTTCAGAATTGCACCTTGCAATGCGGAGAAATTACTGTTTGTGCATTTACAATATTCATTGATTTTTGCCATTGAAAAACATCATGTTATTCATATACCAGAAATGATTGAAGCTACTGACTGAATGAAAGGAGCTGGCATCTCACTCTCTTTGAATCTTCTTTATCATGCTAAGAGGAGCAGGAAAAAGCAAAAAATTTCAGAATTGCACCTTGCAATGCGGAGAAATTACTGTTTGTGCATTTACAATATTCATTGATTTTTGCCATTGAAAAACATCATGTTATTCATATACCAGAAATGATTGAAGCTACTGACTGAATGAAAGGAGCTGGCATCTCACTCTCTTTGAATCTTCTTTATCATGCTAAGAGGAGCAGGAAAAAGCAAAAAATTTCAGAATTGCACCTTGCAATGCGGAGAAATTACTGTTTGTGCATTTACAATATTCATTGATTTTTGCCATTGAAAAACGTCCAGAAATGATTGAAGCTACTGACTGAATGAAAGGAGCTGGCATCTCACTCTCTTTGAATCTTCTTTATCATGCTAAGAGGAGCAGGAAAAAGCAAAAAAATTCAGAATTGCACCTTGCAATGCGGAGAAATTACTGTTTGTGCATTTACAATATTCATTGATTTTTGCCATTGAAAAACATCATGTTATTCATATACCAGAAATGATTGAAGCTACTGACTGAATGAAAGGAGGTGGCATCTCACTCTCTTTGAATCTTCTTTATCATGCTAAGAGGAGCAGGAAAAAGTAAAAAATTTCAGAATTGCACCTTGCAATGCGGAGAAATTACTGTTTGTGCATTTACAATATTCATTGATTTTTGCCATTGAAAAACGTCCAGAAATGATTGAAGCTACTGACTGAATGAAAGGAGCTGGCATCTCAGTCTCTTTGAATCTTCTTTATCATGCTAAGAGGAGCAGGAAAAAGCAAAAAATTTCAGAATTGCACCTTGCAATGCGGAGAAATTACTGCTTGTGCATTTACAATATTCATTGATTTTTGCCATTGAAAAACGTCCAGAAATGATTGAAGCTACTGACTGAATGAAAGGAGCTGGCATCTCACTCTCTTTGAATCTTCTTTATCATGCTAAGAGGAGCAGGAAAAAGCAAAAAATTTCAGAATTGCACCTTGCAATACGGAGAAATTACTGTTTGTGCATTTACAATATTCATTGATTTTTGCCATTGAAAAACGTCCAGAAATGATTGAAGCTACTGACTGAATGAAAGGAGCTGCCATCTCACTCTCTTTGAATCTTCTTTATCATGCTAAGAGGAGCAGGAAAAAGCAAAAAATTTCAGAATTGCACCTTGCAATGCGGAGAAATTACTGTTTGTGCATTTACAATATTCATTGATTTTTGCCATTGAAAAACGTCCAGAAATGATTGAAGCTACTGACTGAATGAAAGGAGCTGGCATCTCACTCTCTTTGAAACTTCTTTATCATGCTAAGAGGAGCAGGAAAAAGCAAAAAATTTCAGAATTGCACCTTGCAATGCGGAGAAATTACTGTTTGTGCATTTACAATATTCATTGATTTTTGCCGTTGAAAAACGTCCAGAAATGATTGAAGCTACTGACTGAATGAAAGGAGCTGGCATCTCACTCTCTTTGAATCTTCTTTATCATGCTAAGAGGAGCAGGAAAAAGCAAAAAATTTCAGAATTGCACCTTGCAATGCGGAGAAATTACTGTTTGTGCATTTACAATATTCATTGATTTTTGCCATTGAAAAACATCCAGAAATGATTGAAGCTACTGACTGAATGAAAGGAGCTGGCATCTCACTCTCTTTGAATCTTCTTTATCATGCTAAGAGGAGCAGGAAAAAGCAAAAAATTTCAGAATTGCACCTTGCAATGCGGAGAAATTACTGTTTGTGCATTTACAATATTCATTGATTTTTGCCATTGTTAAACATCATGTTATTCATATACCAGAAATGATTGAAGCTACTGACTGAATGAAAGGAGCTGGCATCTCACTCTCTTTGAATCTTCTTTATCATGCTAAGAGGAGCAGGAAAAAGCAAAAAATTTCAGAATTGCACCTTGCAATGCGGAGAAATTCCTGTTTGTGCATTTACAATATTCATTGATTTTTGCCATTGAAAAACGTCCAGAAATGTTTGAAGCTACTGACTGAATGAAAGGAGCTGGCATCTCACTCTCTTTGAATCTTCTTTATCATGCTAAGAGGAGCAGGAAAAAGCAAAAAATTTCAGAATTGCACCTTGCAATGCGGAGAAATTACTGTTTGTGCATTTACAATATTCATTGATTTTTGCCATTGAAAAACATCATGTTATTCATATACCAGAAATGATTGAAGCTACTGACTGAATGAAAGGAGCTGGCATCTCACTCTCTTTGAATCTTCTTTATCATGCTAAGAGGAGCAGGAAAAAGCAAAAAATTTCAGAATTGCACCTTGCAATGCGGAGAAATTACTGTTTGTGCATTTACAATATTCATTGATTTTTGCCATTGAAAAACGTCCAGAAATGATTGAAGCTACTGACTGAATGAAAGGAGCTGGCATCTCACTCTCTTTGAATCTTCTTTATCATGCTAAGAGGAGCAGGAAAAAGCAAAAAATTTCAGAATTGCACCTTGCAATGCGGAGAAATTACTGTTTGTGCATTTACAATATTCATTGATTTTTGCCATTGAAAAACATCATGTTATTCATATACCAGAAATGATTGAAGCTACTGACTGAATGAAAGGAGCTGGCATCTCACTCTCTTTGAATCTTCTTTTTCATGCTAAGAGGAGCAGTAAAAAGTAAAAAATTTCAGAATTGCACCTTGCAATGCGGAGAAATTACTGTTTGTGCATTTACAATATTCATTGATTTTTGCCATTGAAAAACGTCCAGAAATGATTGAAGCTACTGACTGAATGAAAGGAGCTGGCATCTCAGTCTCTTTGAATCTTCTTTATCATGCTAAGAGGAGCAGGAAAAAGCAAAAAATTTCAGAATTGCACCTTGCAATGCGGAGAAATTACTGCTTGTGCATTTACAATATTCATTGATTTTTGCCATTGAAAAACGTCCAGAAATGATTGAAGCTACTGACTGAATGAAAGGAGCTGGCATCTCACTCTCTTTGAATCTTCTTTTTCATGCTAAGAGGAGCAGGAAAAAGTAAAAAATTTCAGAATTGCACCTTGCAATGCGGAGAAATTACTGTTTGTGCATTTACAATATTCATTGATTTTTGCCATTGAAAAACGTCCAGAAATGATTGAAGCTACTGACTGAATGAAAGGAGCTGGCATCTCAGTCTCTTTGAATCTTCTTTATCATGCTAAGAGGAGCAGGAAAAAGCAAAAAATTTCAGAATTGCACCTTGCAATGCGGAGAAATTACTGCTTGTGCATTTACAATATTCATTGATTTTTGCCATTGAAAAACGTCCAGAAATGATTGAAGCTACTGACTGAATGAAAGGAGCTGGCATCTCACTCTCTTTGAATCTTCTTTATCATGCTAAGAGGAGCAGGAAAAAGCAAAAAATTTCAGAATTGCACCTTGCAATGCGGAGAAATTACTGTTTGTGCATTTACAATATTCATTGATTTTTGCCATTGAAAAACGTCCAGAAATGATTGAAGCTACTGACTGAATGAAAGGAGCTGGCATCTCACTCTCTTTGAATCTTCTTTATCATGCTAAGAGGAGCAGGAAAAAGCAAAAAATTTCAGAATTGCACCTTGCAATGCGGAGAAATTACTGTTTGTGCATTTACAATATTCATTGATTTTTGCCGTTGAAAAACGTCCAGAAATGATTGAAGCTACTGACTGAATGAAAGGAGCTGGCATCTCACTCTCTTTGAATCTTCTTTATCATGCTAAGAGGAGCAGGAAAAAGCAAAAAAATTCAGAATTGCACCTTGCAATGCGGAGAAATTACTGTTTGTGCATTTACAATATTCATTGATTTTTGCCATTGAAAAACATCCAGAAATGATTGAAGCTACTGACTGAATGAAAGGAGCTGGCATCTCACTCTCTTTGAATCTTCTTTATCATGCTAAGAGGAGCAGGAAAAAGCAAAAAATTTCAGAATTGCACCTTGCAATGCGGAGAAATTACTGTTTGTGCATTTACAATATTCATTGATTTTTGCCATTGTTAAACATCATGTTATTCATATACCAGAAATGATTGAAGCTACTGACTGAATGAAAGGAGCTGGCATCTCACTCTCTTTGAATCTTCTTTATCATGCTAAGAGGAGCAGGAAAAAGCAAAAAATTTCAGAATTGCACCTTGCAATGCGGAGAAATTACTGTTTGTGCATTTACAATATTCATTGATTTTTGCCATTGAAAAACGTCCAGAAATGTTTGAAGCTACTGACTGAATGAAAGGAGCTGGCATCTCACTCTCTTTGAATCTTCTTTATCATGCTAAGAGGAGCAGGAAAATGCAAAAAATTTCAGAATTGCACCTTGCAATGCGGAGAAATTACTGTTTGTGCATTTACAATATTCATTGATTTTTGCCATTGAAAAACGTCCAGAAATGATTGAAGCTACTGACTGAATGAAAGGAGCTGGCATCTCACTCTCTTTGAATCTTCTTTATCATGCTAAGAGGAGCAGGAAAATGCAAAAAATTTCAGAATTGCTCCTTGCAATGCGGAGAAATTACTGTTTGTGCATTTACAATATTCATTGATTTTTGCCATTGAAAAACATCATGTTATTCATATACCAGAAATGTTTGAAGCTACTGACTGAATGAAAGGAGCTGGCATGTCACTCTCTTTGAATCTTCTTTATCATGCTAAAAGGAGCAGGAAAAAGCAAAAAATTTCAGAATTGCACCTTGCAATGCGGAGAAATTACTGTTTGTGCATTTACAATATTCATTGATTTTTGCCATTGAAAAACGTCCAGAAATGATTGAAGCTACTGACTGAATGAAAGGAGCTGGCATCTCACTCTCTTTGAATCTTCTTTATCATGCTAAGAGGAGCAGGAAAAAGCAAAAAATTTCAGAATTGCACCTTGCAATGCGGAGAAATTACTGTTTGTGCATTTACAATATTCATTGATTTTTGCCATTGAAAAACATCATGTTATTCATATACCAGAAATGATTGAAGCTACTGACTGAATGAAAGGAGCTGGCATCTCACTCTCTTTGAATCTTCTTTATCATGCTAAGAGGAGCAGGAAAAAGCAAAAAATTTCAGAATTGCACCTTGCAATGCGGAGAAATTACTGTTTGTGCATTTACAATATTCATTGATTTTTGCCATTGAAAAACGTCCAGAAATGATTGAAGCTACTGACTGAATGAAAGGAGCTGGCATCTCACTCTCTTTGAATCTTCTTTATCATGCTAAGAGGAGCAGGAAAAAGCAAAAAATTTCAGAATTGCACCTTGCAATGCGGAGAAATTACTGTTTGTGCATTTACAATATTCATTGATTTTTGCCATTGAAAAACATCATGTTATTCATATACCAGAAATGTTTGAAGCTACTGACTGAATGAAAGGAGCTGGCATCTCACTCTCTTTGAATCTTCTTTATCATGCTAAGAGGAGCAGGAAAAAGCAAAAAATTTCAGAATTGCACCTTGCAATGCGGAGAAATTACTGTTTGTGCATTTACAATATTCATTGATTTTTGCCATTGAAAAACGTCCAGAAATGATTGAAGCTACTGACTGAATGAAAGGAGCTGGCATCTCACTCTCTTTGAATCTTCTTTATCATGCTAAGAGGAGCAGGAAAAGGCAAAAAATTTCAGAATTGCACCTTGCAATGCGGAGAAATTACTATTTGTGCATTTACAATATTCATTGATTTTTGCCATTGAAAAACATCATGTTATTCATATACCAGAAATGTTTGAAGCTACTGACTGAATGAAAGGAGCTGGCATCTCACTCTCTTTGAATCTTCTTTATCATGCTAAGAGGAGCAGGAAAAAGCAAAAAATTTCAGAATTGCACCTTGCAATGCGAATAAATTACTGTTTGTGCATTTACAATATTCATTGATTTTTGCCATTGAAAAACATCATGTTATTCATATACCAGAAATGATTGAAGCTACTGACTGAATGAAAGGAGCTGGCATCTCACTCTCTTTGAATCTTCTTTATCATGCTAAGAGGAGCAGGAAAAAGCAAAAAATTTCAGAATTGCACCTTGCAATGCGGAGAAATTACTGTTTGTGCATTTACAATATTCATTGATTTTTGCCATTGAAAAACATCATGTTATTCATATACCAGAAATGATTGAAGCTACTGACTGAATGAAAGGAGCTGGCATCTCACTCTCTTTGAATCTTCTTTATCATGCTAAGAGGAGCAGGAAAAAGCAAAAAATTTCAGAATTGCACCTCGCAATGCGGAGAAATTACTGTTTGTGCATTTACAATATTCATTGATTTTTGCCATTGAAAAACGTCCAGAAATGATTGAAGCTACTGACTGAATGAAAGGAGCTGGCATCTCACTCTCTTTGAATCTTCTTTATCATGCTAAGAGGAGCAGGAAAAAGCAAAAAATTTCAGAATTGCACCTTGCAATGCGGAGAAATTGCTGTTTGTGCATTTACAAAATTCATTGATTTTTGCCATTGAAAAACATCATGTTATTCATATACCAGAAATGTTTGAGGCTACTGACTGAATGAAAGGAGCTGGCATCTCACTCTCTTTGAATCTTCTTTATCATGCTAAGAGGAGCAGGAAAAAGCAAAAAATTTCAGAATTGCACCTTGCAATGCGGAGAAATTACTGTTTGTGCATTTACAATATACATTGATTTTTGCCATTGAAAAACGTCCAGAAATGATTGAAGCTACTGACTGAATGAAAGGAGCTGGCATCTCACTCTCTTTGAATCTTCTTTATCATGCTAAGAGGAGCAGGAAAAAGCAAAAAATTTCAGAATTGCACCTTGCAATGCGGAGAAATTACTGTTTGTGCATTTACAATATTCATTGATTTTTGCCATTGAAAAACGTCCAGAAATGATTGAAGCTACTGACTGAATGAAAGGAGCTGGCATCTCACTCTCTTTGAATCTTCTTTATCATGCTAAGAGGAGCAGGAAAAAGCAAAAAATTTCAGAATTGCACCTTGCAATGCGGAGAAATTACTGTTTGTGCATTTACAATATTCATTGATTTTTGCCATTGAAAAACGTCCAGAAATGATTGAACCTACCGACTGAATGAAAGGAGCTGGCATCTCACTCTCTTTGAATCTTCTTTATCATGCTAAGAGGAGCAGGAAAAAGCAAAAAATTTCAGAATTGCACCTTGCAATGCGGAGAAATTACTGTTTGTGCATTTACAATATTCATTGATTTTTGCCATTGAAAAACGTCCAGAAATGATTGAAGCTACTGACTGAATGAAAGGAGCTGGCATCTCACTCTCTTTGAATCTTCTTTATCATGCTAAGAGGAGCAGGAAAAAGCAAAAAATTTCAGAATTGCACCTTGCAATGCGGAGAAATTACTGTTTGTGCATTTACAATATTCATTGATTTTTGCCATTGAAAAACATCATGTTATTCATATACCAGAAATGTTTGAAGCTACTGACTGAATGAAAGGAGCTGGTATGTCACTCTCTTTGAATCTTCTTTATCATGCTAAGAGGAGCAGGAAAAAGCAAAAAATTTCAGAATTGCACCTTGCAATGCGGAGAAATTACTGTTTGTGCATTTACAATATTCATTGATTTTTGCCATTGAAAAACGTCCAGAAATGATTGAAGCTACTGACTGAATGAAAGGAGCTGGCATCTCACTCTCTTTGAATCTTCTTTATCATGCTAAGAGGAGCAGGAAAAAGCAAAAAATTTCAGAATTGCACCTTGCAATGCGGAGAAATTACTGTTTGTGCATTTACAATATTCATTGATTTTTGCCTTTGAAAAACATCATGTTATTCATATACCAGAAATGATTGAAGCTACTGACTGAATGAAAGGAGCTGGCATCTCACTCTCTTTGAATCTTCTTTATCATGCTAAGAGGAGCAGGAAAAAGCAAAAAATTTCAGAATTGCACCTTGCAATGCGGAGAAATTACTGTTTGTGCATTTACAATATTCATTGATTTTTGCCATTGAAAAACGTCCAGAAATGATTGAAGCTACTGACTGAATGAAAGGAGCTGGCATCTCACTCTCTTTGAATCTTCTTTATCATGCTAAGAGGAGCAGGAAAAAGCAAAAAATTTCAGAATTGCACCTTGCAATGCGGAGAAATTACTGTTTGTGCATTTACAATATTCATTGATTTTTGCCATTGAAAAACATCATGTTATTCATATACCAGAAATGTTTGAAGCTACTGACTGAATGAAAGGAGCTGGAATCTCACTCTCTTTGAATCTTCTTTATCATGCTAAGAGGAGCAGGAAAAAGCAAAAAATTTCAGAATTGCACCTTGCAATGCGGAGAAATTACTGTTTGTGCATTTACAATATTCATTGATTTTTGCCATTGAAAAACGTCCAGAAATGATTGAAGCTACTGACTGAATGAAAGGAGCTGGCATCTCACTCTCTTTGAATCTTCTTTATCATGCTAAGAGGAGCAGGAAAAGGCAAAAAATTTCAGAATTGCACCTTGCAATGCGGAGAAATTACTGTTTGTGCATTTACAATATTCATTGATTTTTGCCATTGAAAAACATCATGTTATTCATATACCAGAAATGTTTGAAGCTACTGACTGAATGAAAGGAGCTGGCATCTCACTCTCTTTGAATCTTCTTTATCATGCTAAGAGGAGCAGGAAAAAACAAAAAATTTCAGAATTGCACCTTGCAATGCGAATAAATTACTGTTTGTGCATTTACAATATTCATTGATTTTTGCCATTGAAAAACATCATGTTATTCATATACCAGAAATGATTGAAGCTACTGACTGAATGAAAGGAGCTGGCATCTCACTCTCTTTGAATCTTCTTTATCATGCTAAGAGGAGCAGGAAAAAGCAAAACATTTCAGAATTGCACCTTGCAATGCGGAGAAATTACTGTTTGTGCATTTACAATATTCATTGATTTTTGCCATTGAAAAACGTCCAGAAATGATTGAAGCTACTGACTGAATGAAAGGAGCTGGCATCTCACTCTCTTTGAATCTTCTTTATCATGCTAAGAGGAGCAGGAAAAAGCAAAAAATTTCAGAATTGCACCTTGCAATGCGGAGAAATTACTGTTTGTGCATTTACAATATTCATTGATTTTTGCCATTGAAAAACATCATGTTATTCATATACCAGAAATGTTTGAAGCTACTGACTGAATGAAAGGAGCTGGCATGTCACTCTCTTTGAATCTTCTTTATCATGCTAAGAGGAGCAGGAAAAAGCAAAAAATTTCAGAATTGCACCTTGCAATGCGGAGAAATTACTGTTTGTGCATTTACAATATTCATTGATTTTTGCCATTGAAAAACGTCCAGAAATGATTGAAGCTACTGACTGAATGAAAGGAGCTGGCATCTCACTCTCTTTGAATCTTCTTTATCATGCTAAGAGGAGCAGGAAAAAGCAAAAAATTTCAGAATTGCACCTTGCAATGCGGAGAAATTACTGTTTGTGCATTTACAATATTCATTGATTTTTGCCATTGAAAAACATCATGTTATTCATATACCAGAAATGATTGAAGCTACTGACTGAATGAAAGGAGCTGGCATCTCACTCTCTTTGAATCTTCTTATCATGCTAAGAGGAGCAGGAAAAAGCAAAAAATTTCAGAATTGCACCTTGCAATGCGGAGAAATTACTGTTTGTGCATTTACAATATTCATTGATTTTTGCCATTGAAAAACGTCCAGAAATGATTGAAGCTACTGACTGAATGAAAGGAGCTGGCATCTCACTCTCTTTGAATCTTCTTTATCATGCTAAGAGGAGCAGGAAAAAGCAAAAAATTTCAGAATTGCACCTTGCAATGCGGAGAAATTACTGTTTGTGCATTTACAATATTCATTGATTTTTGCCATTGAAAAACATCATGTTATTCATATACCAGAAATGTTTGAAGCTACTGACTGAATGAAAGGAGCTGGCATGTCACTCTCTTTCAATCTTCTTTATCATGCTAAGAGGAGCAGGAAAAAGCAAAAAATTTCAGAATTGCACCTTGCAATGCGGAGAAATTACTGTTTGTGCATTTACAATATTCATTGATTTTTGCCATTGAAAAACGTCCAGAAATGATTGAAGCTACTGACTGAATGAAAGGAGCTGGCATCTCACTCTCTTTGAATCTTCTTTATCATGCTAAGAGGAGCAGGAAAAAGCAAAAAATTTCAGAATTGCACCTTGCAATGCGGAGAAATTACTGTTTGTGCATTTACAATATTCATTGATTTTTGCCATTGAAAAACATCATGTTATTCATATACCAGAAATGATTGAAGCTACTGACTGAATGAAAGGAGCTGGCATCTCACTCTCTTTGAATCTTCTTTATCATGCTAAGAGGAGCAGGAAAAAGCAAAAAATTTCAGAATTGCACCTTGCAATGCGGAGAAATTACTGTTTGTGCATTTACAATATTCATTGATTTTTGCCATTGAAAAACGTCCAGAAATGATTGAAGCTACTGACTGAATGAAAGGAGCTGGCATCTCACTCTCTTTGAATCTTCTTTATCATGCTAAGAGGAGCAGGAAAAAGCAAAAAATTTCAGAATTGCACCTTGCAATGCGGAGAAATTACTGTTTGTGCATTTACAATATTCATTGATTTTTGCCATTGAAAAACATCATGTTATTCATATACCAGAAATGTTTGAAGCTACTGACTGAATGAAAGGAGCTGGAATCTCACTCTCTTTGAATCTTCTTTATCATGCTAAGAGGAGCAGGAAAAAGCAAAAAATTTCAGAATTGCACCTTGCAATGCGGAGAAATTACTGTTTGTGCATTTACAATATTCATTGATTTTTGCCATTGAAAAACGTCCAGAAATGATTGAAGCTACTGACTGAATGAAAGGAGCTGGCATCTCACTCTCTTTGAATCTTCTTTATCATGCTAAGAGGAGCAGGAAAAAGCAAAAAATTTCAGAATTGCACCTTGCAATGCGGAGAAATTACTGTTTGTGCATTTACAATATTCATTGATTTTTGCCATTGAAAAACATCATGTTATTCATATACCAGAAATGATTGAAGCTACTGACTGAATGAAAGGAGCTGGCATCTCACTCTCTTTGAATCTTCTTTATCATGCTAAGAGGAGCAGGAAAAAGCAAAAAATTTCAGAATTGCACCTTGCAATGCGGAGAAATTACTGTTTGTGCATTTACAATATTCATTGATTTTTGCCATTGAAAAACGTCCAGAAATGATTGAAGCTACTGACTGAATGAAAGGAGCTGGCATCTCACTCTCTTTGAATCTTCTTTATCATGCTAAGAGGAGCAGGAAAAAGCAAAAAATTTCAGAATTGCACCTTGCAATGCGGAGAAATTACTGTTTGTGCATTTACAATATTCATTGATTTTTGCCATTGAAAAACATCATGTTATTCATATACCAGAAATGTTTGAAGCTACTGACTGAATGAAAGGAGCTGGAATCTCACTCTCTTTGAATCTTCTTTATCATGCTAAGAGGAGCAGGAAAAAGCAAAAAATTTCAGAATTGCACCTTGCAATGCGGAGAAATTACTGTTTGTGCATTTACAATATTCATTGATTTTTGCCATTGAAAAACGTCCAGAAATGATTGAAGCTACTGACTGAATGAAAGGAGCTGGCATCTCACTCTCTTTGAATCTTCTTTATCATGCTAAGAGGAGCAGGAAAAGGCAAAAAATTTCAGAATTGCACCTTGCAATGCGGAGAAATTACTGTTTGTGCATTTACAATATTCATTGATTTTTGCCATTGAAAAACATCATGTTATTCATATACCAGAAATGTTTGAAGCTACTGACTGAATGAAAGGAGCTGGCATCTCACTCTCTTTGAATCTTCTTTATCATGCTAAGAGGAGCAGGAAAAAACAAAAAATTTCAGAATTGCACCTTGCAATGCGAATAAATTACTGTTTGTGCATTTACAATATTCATTGATTTTTGCCATTGAAAAACATCATGTTATTCATATACCAGAAATGATTGAAGCTACTGACTGAATGAAAGGAGCTGGCATCTCACTCTCTTTGAATCTTCTTTATCATGCTAAGAGGAGCAGGAAAAAGCAAAACATTTCAGAATTGCACCTTGCAATGCGGAGAAATTACTGTTTGTGCATTTACAATATTCATTGATTTTTGCCATTGAAAAACATCCAGAAATGATTGAAGCTACTGACTGAATGAAAGGAGCTGGCATCTCACTCTCTTTGAATCTTCTTTATCATGCTAAGAGGAGCAGGAAAAAGCAAAAAATTTCAGAATTGCACCTTGCAATGCGGAGAAATTACTGTTTGTGCATTTACAATATTCATTGATTTTTGCCATTGTTAAACATCATGTTATTCATATACCAGAAATGATTGAAGCTACTGACTGAATGAAAGGAGCTGGCATCTCACTCTCTTTGAATCTTCTTTATCATGCTAAGAGGAGCAGGAAAAAGCAAAAAATTTCAGAATTGCACCTTGCAATGCGGAGAAATTACTGTTTGTGCATTTACAATATTCATTGATTTTTGCCATTGAAAAACGTCCAGAAATGTTTGAAGCTACTGACTGAATGAAAGGAGCTGGCATCTCACTCTCTTTGAATCTTCTTTATCATGCTAAGAGGAGCAGGAAAAAGCAAAAAATTTCAGAATTGCACCTTGCAATGCGGAGAAATTACTGTTTGTGCATTTACAATATTCATTGATTTTTGCCATTGAAAAACATCATGTTATTCATATACCAGAAATGATTGAAGCTACTGACTGAATGAAAGGAGCTGGCATCTCACTCTCTTTGAATCTTCTTTATCATGCTAAGAGGAGCAGGACAAAGCAAAAAATTTCAGAATTGCACCTTGCAATGCGGAGAAATTACTGTTTGTGCATTTACAATATTCATTGATTTTTGCCATTGAAAAACGTCCAGAAATGATTGAAGCTACTGACTGAATGAAAGGAGCTGGCATCTCACTCTCTTTGAATCTTCTTTATCATGCTAAGAGGAGCAGGAAAAAGCAAAAAATTTCAGAATTGCACCTTGCAATGCGGAGAAATTACTGTTTGTGCATTTACAATATTCATTGATTTTTGCCATTGAAAAACATCATGTTATTCATATACCAGAAATGATTGAAGCTACTGACTGAATGAAAGGAGCTGGCATCTCACTCTCTTTGAATCTTCTTTTTCATGCTAAGAGGAGCAGGAAAAAGTAAAAAATTTCAGAATTGCACCTTGCAATGCGGAGAAATTACTGTTTGTGCATTTACAATATTCATTGATTTTTGCCATTGAAAAACGTCCAGAAATGATTGAAGCTACTGACTGAATGAAAGGAGCTGGCATCTCAGTCTCTTTGAATCTTCTTTATCATGCTAAGAGGAGCAGGAAAAAGCAAAAAATTTCAGAATTGCACCTTGCAATGCGGAGAAATTACTGCTTGTGCATTTACAATATTCATTGATTTTTGCCATTGAAAAACGTCCAGAAATGATTGAAGCTACTGACTGAATGAAAGGAGCTGGCATCTCACTCTCTTTGAATCTTCTTTATCATGCTAAGAGGAGCAGGAAAAAGCAAAAAATTTCAGAATTGCACCTTGCAATACGGAGAAATTACTGTTTGTGCATTTACAATATTCATTGATTTTTGCCATTGAAAAACGTCCAGAAATGATTGAAGCTACTGACTGAATGAAAGGAGCTGGCATCTCACTCTGTTTGAATCTTCTTTATCATGCTAAGAGGAGCAGGAAAAAGCAAAAAATTTCAGAATTGCACCTTGCAATGCGGAGAAATTACTGTTTGTGCATTTACAATATTCATTGATTTTTGCCATTGAAAAACGTCCAGAAATGATTGAAGCTACTGACTGAATGAAAGGAGCTGGCATCTCACTCTCGTTGAATCTTCTTTATCATGCTAAGAGGAGCAGGAAAAAGCAAAAAATTTCAGAATTGCACCTTGCAATGCGGAGAAATTACTGTTTGTGCATTTACAATATTCATTGATTTTTGCCGTTGAAAAACGTCCAGAAATGATTGAAGCTACTGACTGAATGAAAGGAGCTGGCATCTCACTCTCTTTGAATCTTCTTTATCATGCTAAGAGGAGCAGGAAAAAGCAAAAAATTTCAGAATTGCACCTTGCAATGCGGAGAAATTACTGTTTGTGCATTTACAATATTCATTGATTTTTGCCATTGAAAAACATCCAGAAATGATTGAAGCTACTGACTGAATGAAAGGAGCTGGCATCTCACTCTCTTTGAATCTTCTTTATCATGCTAAGAGGAGCAGGAAAAAGCAAAATATTTCAGAATTGCACCTTGCAATGCGGAGAAATTACTGTTTGTGCATTTACAATATTCATTGATTTTTGCCATTGTTAAACATCATGTTATTCATATACCAGAAATGATTGAAGCTACTGACTGAATGAAAGGAGCTGGCATCTCACTCTCTTTGAATCTTCTTTATCATGCTAAGAGGAGCAGGAAAAAGCAAAAAATTTCAGAATTGCACCTTGCAATGCGGAGAAATTACTGTTTGTGCATTTACAATATTCATTGATTTTTGCCATTGAAAAACGTCCAGAAATGTTTGAAGCTACTGACTGAATGAAAGGAGCTGGCATCTCACTCTCTTTGAATCTTCTTTATCATGCTAAGAGGAGCAGGAAAAAGCAAAAAATTTCAGAATTGCACCTTGCAATGCGGAGAAATTACTGTTTGTGCATTTACAATATTCATTGATTTTTGCCATTGAAAAACGTCCAGAAATGTTTGAAGCTACTGACTGAATGAAAGGAGCTGGCATCTCACTCTCTTTGAATCTTCTTTATCATGCTAAGAGGAGCAGGAAAAAGCAAAAAATTTCAGAATTGCACCTTGCAATGCGGAGAAATTACTGTTTGTGCATTTACAATATTCATTGATTTTTGCCATTGAAAAACGTCCAGAAATGATTGAAGCTACTGACTGAATGAAAGGAGCTGGCATCTCACTCTCTTTGAATCTTCTTTATCATGCTAAGAGGAGCAGGAAAATGCAAAAAATTTCAGAATTGCTCCTTGCAATGCGGAGAAATTACTGTTTGTGCATTTACAATATTCATTGATTTTTGCCATTGAAAAACATCATGTTATTCAAATACCAGAAATGTTTGAAGCTACTGACTGAATGAAAGGAGCTGGCATGTCACTCTCTTGGAATCTTCTTTATCATGCTAAAAGGAGCAGGAAAAAGCAAAAAATTTCAGAATTGCACCTTGCAATGCGGAGAAATTACTGTTTGTGCATTTACAATATTCATTGATTTTTGCCATTGAAAAACGTCCAGAAATGATTGAAGCTACTGACTGAATGAAAGGAGCTGGCATCTCACTCTCTTTGAATCTTCTTTATCATGCTAAGAGGAGCAGGAAAAAGCAAAAAATTTCAGAATTGCACCTTGCAATGCGGAGAAATTACTGTTTGTGCATTTACAATATTCATTGATTTTTGCCATTGAAAAACATCATGTTATTCATATACCAGAAATGATTGAAGCTACTGACTGAATGAAAGGAGCTGGCATCTCACTCTCTTTGAATCTTCTTTATCATGCTAAGAGGAGCAGGAAAAAGCAAAAAATTTCAGAATTGCACCTTGCAATGCGGAGAAATTACTGTTTGTGCATTTACAATATTCATTGATTTTTGCCATTGAAAAACGTCCAGAAATGATTGAAGCTACTGACTGAATGAAAGGAGCTGGCATCTCACTCTCTTTGAATCTTCTTTATCATGCTAAGAGGAGCAGGAAAAAGCAAAAAATTTCAGAATTGCACCTTGCAATGCGGAGAAATTACTGTTTGTGCATTTACAATATTCATTGATTTTTGCCATTGAAAAACATCATGTTATTCATATACCAGAAATGTTTGAAGCTACTGACTGAATGAAAGGAGCTGGCATCTCACTCTCTTTGAATCTTCTTTATCATGCTAAGAAGAGCAGGAAAAAGCAAAAAATTTCAGAATTGCACCTTGCAATGCGGAGAAATTACTGTTTGTGCATTTACAATATTCATTGATTTTTGCCATTGAAAAACGTCCAGAAATGATTGAAGCTACTGACTGAATGAAAGGAGCTGGCATCTCACTCTCTTTGAATCTTCTTTATCATGCTAAGAGGAGCAGGAAAAGGCAAAAAATTTCAGAATTGCACCTTGCAATGCGGAGAAATTACTGTTTGTGCATTTACAATATTCATTGATTTTTGCCATTGAAAAACATCATGTTATTCATATACCAGAAATGTTTGAAGCTACTGACTGAATGAAAGGAGCTGGCATCTCACTCTCTTTGAATCTTCTTTATCATGCTAAGAGGAGCAGGAAAAAGCAAAAAATTTCAGAATTGCACCTTGCAATGCGAATAAATTACTGTTTGTGCATTTACAATATTCATTGATTTTTGCCATTGAAAAACATCATGTTATTCATATACCAGAAATGATTGAAGCTACTGACTGAATGAAAGGAGCTGGCATCTCACTCTCTTTGAATCTTCTTTATCATGCTAAGAGGAGCAGGAAAAAGCAAAAAATTTCAGAATTGCACCTTGCAATGCGGAGAAATTACTGTTTGTGCATTTACAATATTCATTGATTTTTGCCATTGAAAAACATCATGTTATTCATATACCAGAAATGATTGAAGCTACTGACTGAATGAAAGGAGCTGGCATCTCACTCTCTTTGAATCTTCTTTATCATGCTAAGAGGAGCAGGAAAAAGCAAAAAATTTCAGAATTGCACCTCGCAATGCGGAGAAATTACTGTTTGTGCATTTACAATATTCATTGATTTTTGCCATTGAAAAACGTCCAGAAATGATTGAAGCTACTGACTGAATGAAAGGAGCTGGCATCTCACTCTCTTTGAATCTTCTTTATCATGCTAAGAGGAGCAGGAAAAAGCAAAAAATTTCAGAATTGCACCTTGCAATGCGGAGAAATTGCTGTTTGTGCATTTACAAAATTCATTGATTTTTGCCATTGAAAAACATCATGTTATTCATATACCAGAAATGTTTGAAGCTACTGACTGAATGAAAGGAGCTGGCATCTCACTCTCTTTGAATCTTCTTTATCATGCTAAGAGGAGCAGGAAAAAGCAAAAAATTTCAGAATTGCACCTTGCAATGCGGAGAAATTACTGTTTGTGCATTTACAATATTCATTGATTTTTGCCATTGAAAAACGTCCAGAAATGATTGAAGCTACTGACTGAATGAAAGGAGCTGGCATCTCACTCTCTTTGAATCTTCTTTATCATGCTAAGAGGAGCAGGAAAAAGCAAAAAATTTCAGAATTGCACCTTGCAATGCGGAGAAATTACTGTTTGTGCATTTACAATATACATTGATTTTTGCCATTGAAAAACGTCCAGAAATGATTGAAGCTACTGACTGAATGAAAGGAGCTGGCATCTCACTCTCTTTGAATCTTCTTTATCATGCTAAGAGGAGCAGGAAAAAGCAAAAAATTTCAGAATTGCACCTTGCAATGCGGAGAAATTACTGTTTGTGCATTTACAATATACATTGATTTTTGCCATTGAAAAACGTCCAGAAATGATTGAAGCTACTGACTGAATGAAAGGAGCTGGCATCTCACTCTCTTTGAATCTTCTTTATCATGCTAAGAGGAGCAGGAAAAAGCAAAAAATTTCAGAATTGCACCTTGCAATGCGGAGAAATTACTGTTTGTGCATTTACAATATTCATTGATTTTTGCCATTGAAAAACGTCCAGAAATGATTGAAGCTACTGACTGAATGAAAGGAGCTGGCATCTCACTCTCTTTGAATCTTCTTTATCATGCTAAGAGGAGCAGGAAAAAGCAAAAAATTTCAGAATTGCACCTTGCAATGCGGAGAAATTACTGTTTGTGCATTTACAATATTCATTGATTTTTGCCATTGAAAAACGTCCAGAAATGATTGAACCTACCGACTGAATGAAAGGAGCTGGCATGTCACTCTCTTTGAATCTTCTTTATCATGCTAAGAGGAGCAGGAAAAAGCAAAAAATTTCAGAATTGCACCTTGCAATGCGGAGAAATTACTGTTTGTGCATTTACAATATTCATTGATTTTTGCCATTGAAAAACGTCCAGAAATGATTGAAGCTACTGACTGAATGAAAGGAGCTGGCATCTCACTCTCTTTGAATCTTCTTTATCATGCTAAGAGGAGCAGGAAAAAGCAAAAAATTTCAGAATTGCACCTTGCAATGCGGAGAAATTACTGTTTGTGCATTTACAATATTCATTGATTTTTGCCATTGAAAAACATCATGTTATTCATATACCAGAAATGTTTGAAGCTACTGACTGAATGAAAGGAGCTGGCATGTCACTCTCTTTGAATCTTCTTTATCATGCTAAGAGGAGCAGGAAAAAGCAAAAAATTTCAGAATTGCACCTTGCAATGCGGAGAAATTACTGTTTGTGCATTTACAATATTCATTGATTTTTGCCATTGAAAAACGTCCAGAAATGATTGAAGCTACTGACTGAATGAAAGGAGCTGGCATCTCACTCTCTTTGAATCTTCTTTATCATGCTAAGAGGAGCAGGAAAAAGCAAAAAATTTCAGAATTGCACCTTGCAATGCGGAGAAATTACTGTTTGTGCATTTACAATATTCATTGATTTTTGCCATTGAAAAACATCATGTTATTCATATACCAGAAATGATTGAAGCTACTGACTGAATGAAAGGAGCTGGCATCTCACTCTCTTTGAATCTTCTTTATCATGCTAAGAGGAGCAGGAAAAAGCAAAAAATTTCAGAATTGCACCTTGCAATGCGGAGAAATTACTGTTTGTGCATTTACAATATTCATTGATTTTTGCCATTGAAAAACGTCCAGAAATGATTGAAGCTACTGACTGAATGAAAGGAGCTGGCATCTCACTCTCTTTGAATCTTCTTTATCATGCTAAGAGGAGCAGGAAAAAGCAAAAAATTTCAGAATTGCACCTTGCAATGCGGAGAAATTACTGTTTGTGCATTTACAATATTCATTGATTTTTGCCATTGAAAAACATCATGTTATTCATATACCAGAAATGTTTGAAGCTACTGACTGAATGAAAGGAGCTGGAATCTCACTCTCTTTGAATCTTCTTTATCATGCTAAGAGGAGCAGGAAAAAGCAAAAAATTTCAGAATTGCACCTTGCAATGCGGAGAAATTACTGTTTGTGCATTTACAATATTCATTGATTTTTGCCATTGAAAAACGTCCAGAAATGATTGAAGCTACTGATTGAATGAAAGGAGCTGGCATCTCACTCTCTTTGAATCTTCTTTATCATGCTAAGAGGAGCAGGAAAAGGCAAAAAATTTCAGAATTGCACCTTGCAATGCGGAGAAATTACTGTTTGTGCATTTACAATATTCATTGATTTTTGCCATTGAAAAACATCATGTTATTCATATACCAGAAATGTTTGAAGCTACTGACTGAATGAAAGGAGCTGGCATCTCACTCTCTTTGAATCTTCTTTATCATGCTAAGAGGAGCAGGAAAAACCAAAAAATTTCAGAATTGCACCTTGCAATGCGAATAAATTACTGTTTGTGCATTTACAATATTCATTGATTTTTGCCATTGAAAAACATCATGTTATTCATATACCAGAAATGATTGAAGCTACTGACTGAATGAAAGGAGCTGGCATCTCACTCTCTTTGAATCTTCTTTATCATGCTAAGAGGACCAGGAAAAAGCAAAACATTTCAGAATTTCACCTTGCAATGCGGAGAAATTACTGTTTGTGCATTTACAATATTCATTGATTTTTGCCATTGAAAAACATCATGTTATTCACATACCAGAAATGATTGAAGCTACTGACTGAATGAAAGGAGCTGGCATCTCACTCTCTTTGAATCTTCTTTATCATGCTAAGAGGAGCAGGAAAAAGCAAAAAATTTCAGAATTGCACCTCGCAATGCGGAGAAATTACTGTTTGTGCATTTACAATATTCATTGATTTTTGCCATTGAAAAACGTCCAGAAATGATTGAAGCTACTGACTGAATGAAAGGAGCTGGCATCTCACTCTCTTTGAATCTTCTTTATCATGCTAAGAGGAGCAGGAAAAAGCAAAAAATTTCAGAATTGCACCTTGCAATGCGGAGAAATTGCTGTTTGTGCATTTACAAAATTCATTGATTTTTGCCATTGAAAAACATCATGTTATTCATATACCAGAAATGTTTGAAGCTACTGACTGAATGAAAGGAGCTGGCATCTCACTCTCTTTGAATCTTCTTTATCATGCTAAGAGGAGCAGGAAAAAGCAAAAAATTTCAGAATTGCACCTTGCAATGCGGAGAAATTACTGTTTGTGCATTTACAATATTCATTGATTTTTGCCATTGAAAAACGTCCAGAAATGATTGAAGCTACTGACTGAATGAAAGGAGCTGGCATCTCACTCTCTTTGAATCTTCTTTATCATGCTAAAAGAAGCAGGAAAAAGCAAAAAATTTCAGAATTGCACCTTGCAATGCGGAGAAATTACTGTTTGTGCATTTACAATATACATTGATTTTTGCCATTGAAAAACGTCCAGAAATGATTGAAGCTACTGACTGAATGAAAGGAGCTGGCATCTCACTCTCTTTGAATCTTCTTTATCATGCTAAGAGGAGCAGGAAAAAGCAAAAAATTTCAGAATTGCACCTTGCAATGCGGAGAAATTACTGTTTGTGCATTTACAATATTCATTGATTTTTGCCGTTGAAAAAAGTCCAGAAATGATTGAAGCTACTGACTGAATGAAAGGAGCTGGCATCTCACTCTCTTTGAATCTTCTTTATCATGCTAAGAGGAGCAGGAAAAAGCAAAAAATTTCAGAATTGCACCTTGCAATGCGGAGAAATTACTGTTTGTGCATTTACAATATTCATTGATTTTTGCCATTGAAAAACATCATGTTATTCATATATCAGAAATGATTGAAGCTACTGACTGAATGAAAGGAGCTGGCATCTCACTCTCTTTGAATCTTCTTTATCATGCTAAGAGGAGCAGGAAAAAGCAAGAAATTTCAGAATTGCACCTTGCAATGCGGAGAAATTACTGTTTGTGCATTTACAATATTCATTGATTTTTGCCATTGAAAAACATCATGTTATTCATATACCAGAAATGTTTGAAGCTACTGACTGAATGAAAGGAGCTGGCATCTCACTCTCTTTGAATCTTCTTTATCATGCTAAGAGGAGCAGGAAAAAGCAAAAAATTTCAGAATTGCACCTTGCAATGTGGAGAAATTACTGTTTGTGCATTTACAATATTCATTGATTTTTACCATTGAAAAACGTCCAGAAATGATTGAAGCTACTGACTGAATGAAAGTAGCTGCCATCTCACTCTCTTTGAATCTTTTTTATCATGCTAAGAGGAGCAGGAAAAAGCAAAAAATTTCAGACTTGCACCTTGCAATGCGTAGAAATTACTGTTTGTGCATTTACAATATTCATTGATTTTTGCCATTGAAAAACATCATGTTATTCATATACCAGAAATGTTTGAAGCTACTGACTGAATGAAAGGAGCTGGCATCTCACTCTCTTTGAATCTTCTTTATCATGCTAAGAGGAGCAGGAAAAAGCAAAAAATTTCAGAATTGCACCTTGCAATGCGGAGAAATTACTTTTTGTGCATTTACAATATTCATTGATTTTTGCCATTGAAAAACGTCCAGAAATGATTGAAGCTACTGACTGAATGAAAGGAGCTGGCATCTCACTCTCTTTGAATCTTCTTTATCATGCTAAGAGGAGCAGGAAAAAGCAAAAAATTTCAGAATTGCACCTTGCAATGCGGAGAAATTACTGTTTGTGCATTTACAATATTCATTGATTTTTGCCATTGAAAAACGTCCAGAAATGATTGAAGCTACTGACTGAATGAAAGGAGCTGGCATCTCACTCTCTTTGAATCTTCTTTATCATGCTAAGAGGAGCAGGAAAAAGCAAAAAATTTCAGAATTGCACCTTGCAATGCGGAGAAATTACTGTTTGTGCATTTACAATATTCATTGATTTTTGCCATTGAAAAACATGTAATTCATATACCAGAAATGTTTGAAGCTACTGACTGAATGAAAGGAGCTGGCACCTCACTCTCTTTGAATCTTCTTTATCATGCTAAGAGGAGCGGGAAAAAGCAAAAAATTTCAGAACTGCACCTTGCAATGCGGAGAAATTACTGTTTGTGCATTTACAATATTCATTGATTTTTGCCATTGAAAAACGTCCAGAAATGATTGAAGGTACTGACTGAATGAAAGGAGCTGGCATCTCACTCTCTTTGAATCTTCTTTATCATGCTAAGAGGAGCAGGAAAAAGCAAAAAATTTCAGAATTGCACCTTGCAATGCGGAGAAATTACTGTTTGTGCATTTACAATATTCATTGATTTTTGCCATTGAAAAACGTCCAGAAATGATTGAAGCTACTGACTGAATGAAAGGAGCTGGCATCTCACTCTCTTTGAATCTTCTTTATCATGCTAAGAGGAGCAGGAAAAAGCAAAAAATTTCAGAATTGCACCTTGCAATGCGGAGAAATTACAGTTTGTGCATTTACAATATTCATTGATTTTTGCCATTGAGAAACGTCCAGAAATGATTGAAGCTACTGACTGAATGAAAGGAGCTGGCATCTCACTCTCTTTGAATCTTCTTTATCATGCTAAGAGGAACAGGAAAAAGCAAAAAATTTCAGAATTGCACCTTGCAATGCGGAGAAATTACTGTTTGTGCATTTACAATATTCATTGATTTTTGCCATTGAAAAACATCATGTTATTTATATACCAGAAATGTTTGAAGCTACTGACTGAATGAAAGGAGCTGGCATCTCACTCTCTTTGAATCTTCTTTATCATGCTAAGAGGAGCAGGAAAAAGCAAAAAATTTCAGAATTGCACCTTGCAATGTGGAGAAATTACTGTTTGTGCATTTACAATATTCATTGATTTTTACCATTGAAAAACGTCCAGAAATGATTGAAGCTACTGACTGAATGAAAGTAGCTGGCATCTCACTCTCTTTGAATTTTCTTTATCATGCTAAGAGGAGCAGGAAAAAGCAAAAAATTTCAGACTTGCACCTTGCAATGCGGAGAAATTACTGTTTGTGCATTTACAATATTCATTGATTTTTGCCATTGAAAAACATCATGTTATTCATATACCAGAAATGTTTGAAGCTACTGACTGAATGAAAGTAGCTGGCATCTCACTCTCTTTGAATCTTCTTTATCATGCTAAGAGGAGCAGGAAAAAGCAAAAAATTTCAGAATTGCACCTTGCAATGCGGAGAAATTACTGTTTGTGCATTTACAATATTCATTGATTTTTGCCATTGAAAAACATCATGTTATTCATATACAAGAAATGTTTGAAGCTACTGACTGAATGAAAGGAGCTGGCATCTCAATCTCTTTGAATCTTCTTTATCATGCTAAGAGGAGCAGGAAAAAGCAAAAAATTTCAGAATTGCACCTTGCAATGTGGAGAAATTACTGTTTGTGCATTTACAATATTCATTGATTTTTACCATTGAAAAACGTCCAGAAATGATTGAAGCTACTGACTGAATGAAAGTAGCTGGCATCTCACTCTCTTTGAATCTTCTTTATCATGCTAAGAGGAGCAGGAAAAAGCAAAAAATTTCAGACTTGCACCTTGCAATGCGGAGAAATTACTATTTGTGCATTTACAATATTCATTGATTTTTGCCATTGAAAAACATCATGTTATTCATATACCAGAAATGTTTGAAGCTACTGACTGAATGAAAGGAGCTGGCATCTCACTCTCTTTGAATCTTCTTTATCATGCTAAGAGGAGCAGGAAAAAGCAAAAAATTTCAGAATTGCACCTTGCAATGCGGAGAAATTACTGTTTGTGCATTTACAATATTCATTGATTTTTGCCATTGAAAAACATCATGTTATTCATATACCAGAAATGTTTGAAGCTACTGACTGAATGAAAGGAGCTGACATCTCACTCTCTTTGAATCTTCTTTATCATGCTAAGAGGAGCAGTAAAAAGCAAAAAATTTCAGAATTGCACCTTGCAATGCGGAGAAATTACTGTTTGTGCATTTACAATATTCATTGATTTTTGCCATTGAAAAATGTCCAGAAATGATTGAAGCTACTGACTGAATGAAAGGAGCTGGCATCTCACTCTCTTTGAATCATGCTAAGAGGAGCAGGAAAAAGCAAAAAATTTCAGAATTGCACCTTGCAATGCGGAGAAATTACTGTTTGTGCATTTACAATATTCATTGATTTTTGCCATTGAAAAACATCATGTTATTCATATACCAGAAATGTTTGAAGCTACTGACTGAATGAAAGGAGCTGGCATCTCACTCTCTTTGAATCTTCTTTATCATGCTAAGAGGAGCAGGAAAAAGCAAAAAATTTTAGAATTGCACCTTGCAATGTGGAGAAATTACTGTTTGTGCATTTACAATATTCATTGATTTTTACCATTGAAAAACGTCCAGAAATGATTGAAGCTACTGACTGAATGAAAGTAGCTGGCATCTCACTCTCTTTGAATCTTCTTTATCATGCTAAGAGGAGCAGGAAAAAGCAAAAAATTTCAGACTTGCACCTTGCAATGCGGAGAAATTACTGTTTGTGCATTTACAATATTCATTGATTTTTGCCATTGAAAAACATCATGTTATTCATATACCAGAAATGTTTGAAGCTACTGACTGAATGAAAGGAGCTGGCATCTCACTCTCTTTGAATCTTCTTTATCATGCTAAGAGGAGCAGGAAAAAGCAAAAAAATTCAGAATTGCACCTTGCAATGCGGAGAAATTACTGTTTGTGCATTTACAATATTCATTGATTTTTGCCATTGAAAAACGTCCAGAAATGATTGAAGCTACTGACTGAATGAAAGGAGCTGGCATCTCACTCTCTTTGAATCTTCTTTATCATGCTAAGAGGAGCAGGAAAAAGCAAAAAATTTCAGAATTGCACCTTGCAATGCGGAGAAATTACTGTTTGTGCATTTACAATATTCATTGATTTTTGCCATTGAAAAACGTCCAGAAATGATTGAAGCTACTGACTGAATGAAAGGAGCTGGCATCTCACTCTCTTTGAATCTTCTTTATCATGCTAAGAGGAGCAGGAAAAAGCAAAAAATTTCAGAATTGCACCTTGCAATGCGGAGAAATTACTGTTTGTGCATTTACAATATTCATTGATTTTTGCCATTGAAAAACATCATGTTATTCATATACCAGAAATGTTTGAAGCTACTGACTGAATGAAAGGAGCTGGCATCTCACTCTCTTTGAATCTTCTTTATCATGCTAAGAGGAGCAGGAAAAAGCAAAAAATTTCAGAATTGCACCTTGCAATGTGGAGAAATTTCTGTTTGTGCATTTACAATATTCATTGATTTTTACCATTGAAAAACGTCCAGAAATGATTGAAGCTACTGACTGAATGAAAGTAGCTGGCATCTCACTCTCTTTGAATCTTCTTTATCATGCTAAGAGGAGCAGGAAAAAGCAAAAAATTTCAGTCTTGCACCTTGCAATGCGGAGAACTTACTGTTTGTGCATTTACAATATTCATTGATTTTTGCCATTGAAAAACATCATGTTATTCATATACCAGAAATGTTTGAAGCTACTGACTGAATGAAAGGAGCTGGCATCTCACTCTCTTTGAATCTTCTTTATCATGCTAAGAGGAGCAGGAAAAAGCAAAAAATTTCAGAATTGCACCTTGCAATGCGGAGAAATTACTGTTTGTGCATTTACAATATTCATTGATTTTTGCCATTGAAAAACATCATGTTATTCATATACCAGAAATGTTTGAAGCTACTGACTGAATGAAAGGAGCTGGCATCTCAATCTCTTTGAATCTTCTTTATCATGCTAAGAGGAGCAGGATAAAGCAAAAAATTTCAGAATTGCACCTTGCAATGTGGAGAAATTACTGTTTGTGCATTTACAATATTCATTGATTTTTACCATTGAAAAACGTCCAGAAATGATTGAAGCTACTGACTGAATGAAAGTAGCTGGCATCTCACTCTCTTTGAATCTTCTTTATCATGCTAAGAGGAGCAGGAAAAAGCAAAAAATTTCAGACTTGCACCCTGCAATGCGGAGAAATTACTGTTTGTGCATTTACAATATTCATTGATTTTTGCCATTGAAAAACATCATGTTATTTATATACCAGAAATGTTTGAAGCTACTGACTGAATGAAAGGAGCTGGCATCTCACTCTCTTTGAATCTTCTTTATCATGCTAAGAGGAGCAGGAAAAAGCAAAAAATTTCAGACTTGCACCTTGCAATGCGGAGAAATTACTGTTTGTGCATTTACAATATTCATTGATTTTTGCCATTGAAAAACATCATGTTATTCATATACCAAAAATGTTTGAAGCTACTGACTGAATGAAAGGAACTGGCATCTCACTCTCTTTGAATCTTCTTTATCATGCTAAGAGGAGCAGGAAAAAGCAAAAAATTTCAGAATTGCACCTTGCAATGCGGAGAAATTACTGTTTGTGCATTTACAATATTCATTGATTTTTGCCATTGAAAAACGTCCAGAAATGATTGAAGGTACTGACTGAATGAAAGGAGCTGGCATCTCACTCTCTTTGAATCTTCTTTATCATTCTAAGAGGAGCAGGAAAAAGCAAAAAATTTCAGAATTGCACCTTGCAATGCGGAGAAATTACTGTTTGTGCATTTACAATATTCATTGATTTTTGCCATTGAAAAACGTCCAGAAATGATTGAAGCTACTGACTCAATGAATGGAGCTGGCATCTCACTCTCTTTGAATCTTCTTTATCATGCTAAGAGGAGCAGGAAAAAGCAAAAAATTTCAGAATTGCACCTTGCAATGCGGAGAAATTACAGTTTGTGCATTTACAATATTCATTGATTTTTGCCATTGAAAAACGTCCAGAAATGATTGAAGCTACTGACTGAATGAAAGGAGCTGGCATCTCACTCTCTTTGAATCTTCTTTATCATGCTAAGAGGAGCAGGAAAAAGCAAAAAATTTCAGAATTGCACCTTGCAATGCAGAGAAATTACTGTTTGTGCATTTACAATATTCGTTGATTTTTGCCATTGAAAAACGTCCAGAAATGATTGAAGCTACTGACTGAATGAAAGGAGCTGGCATCTCACTCTCTTTGAATCTTCTTTATCATGCTAAGAGGAGCAGGAAAAAGCAAAAAATTTCAGAATTGCACCTTGCAATGCGGAGAAATTACAGTTTGTGCATTTACAATATTCATTGATTTTTGCCATTGAAAAACGTCCAGAAATGATTGAAGCTACTGACTGAATGAAAGGAGCTGGCATCTCACTCTCTTTGAATCTTCTTTATCATGCTAAGAGGAGCAGGAAAAAGCAAAAAATTTCAGAATTGCACCTTGCAATGCGGAGAAATTACTGTTTGTGCATTTACAATATTCATTGATTTTTGCCATTGAAAAACATGTTATTCATATACCAGAAATGTTTGAAGCTCCTGACTGAATGAAAGGAGCTGGCACCTCACTCTCTTTGAATCTTCTTTATCATGCTAAGAGGAGCAGGAAAAAGCAAAAAATTTCAGAATTGCACCTTGCAATGCGGAGAAATTACTGTTTGTGCATTTACAATATTCATTGATTTTTGCCATTGAAAAACGTCCAGAAATGATTGAAGCTACTGACTGAATGAAAGGAGCTGGCATCTCACTCTCTTTGAATCTTCTTTATCATGCTAAGAGGAGCAGGAAAAAGCAAAAAATTTCAGAATTGCACCTTGCAATGCGGAGAAATTACTGTTTGTGCATTTACAATATTCATTGATTTTTGCCATTGAAAAATGTCCAGAAATGATTGAAGCTACTGACTGAATGAAAGGAGCTGGCATCTCACTCTCTTTGAATCTTCTTTATCATGCTAAGAGGAGCAGGAAAAAGCAAAAAATTTCAGAATTGCACCTTGCAATGCGGAGAAATTACTGTTTGTGCATTTACAATATTCATTGATTTTTGCGATTGAAAAACATCATGTTATTCATATACCAGAAATGATTGAAGCTACTGACTGAATGAAAGGAGCTGGCATCTCATTCTCTTTGAATCTTCTTTATCATGCTAAGAGGAGCAGGAAAAAGTAAAAAATTTCAGAATTGCACCTTGCAATGCGGAGAAATTACTGTTTGTGCATTTACAATATTCAATGATTTTTGCCATTGAAAAACGTCCAGAAATGATTGAAGCTACTGACTGAATGAAAGGAGCTGGCATCTCACTCTCTTTGAATCTTGTTTATCATGCTAAGAGGAGCAGGAAAAAGCAAAAAATTTCAGAATTGCACCTTGCAATGCGGAGAAATTACTGTTTGTGCATTTACAATATTCATTGATTTTTGCCATTGAAAAACGTCCAGAAATTATTGAAGCTACTGACTGAATGAAAGGAGCTGGCATCTCACTCTCTTTGAATCTTCTTTATCATGCTAAGAGGAGCAGGAAAAAGCCAAAAATTTCAGAATTGCACCTTGCAATGCGGAGAAATTACTGTTTGTGCATTTACAATATTCATTGATTTTTGCTATTGAAAAACATCATGTTATTCATATGCCAGAAATGATTGAAGCTACTGACTGAATGAAAGGAGCTGGCATCTCACTCTCTTTGAGTCTTCTTTATCATGCTAAGAGGAGCAGGAAAAAGCAAAAAATTTCAGAATTGCACCTTGCAATGCGGAGAAATTGCAGTTTGTGCATTTACAATATTCATTGATTTTTGCCATTGAAAAACGTCCAGGAATGATTGAAGCTACTGACTGAATGAAAGGAGCTGGCATCTCACTCTCTTTGAATCTTCTTTATCATGCTAAGAGGAGCAGGAAAAAGCAAAAAATTTCAGAATTGCACCTTGCAATGCGGAGAAATTACTGTTTGTGCATTTACAATATTCATTGATTTTTGCCATTGAAAAACATCATGTTATTCATATACCAGAAATGATTGAAGCTACTGACTGAATGAAAGGAGCTGGCATCTCACTCTCTTTGAATCTTCTTTATCATGCTAAGAGGAGCAGGAAAAAGCAAAAAATTTCAGAATTGCACCTTGCAATGCGGAGAAATTGCAGTTTGTGCATTTACAATATTCATTGATTTTTGCCATTGAAAAACGTCCAGAAATGATTGAAGCTACTGACTGAATGAAAGGAGCTGGCATCTCACTCTCTTTGAATCTTCTTTATCATGCTAAGAGTAGCAGGAAAAAGCAAAAAATTTCAGAATTGCACCTTGCAATGCGGAGAAATTACTGTTTGTGCATTTACAATATTCATTGATTTTTGCCATTGAAAAACGTCCAGAAATGATTGAAGCTACTGACTGAATGAAAGGAGCTGGCATCTCACTCTCTTTGAGTCTTCTTTATCATGCTAAGAGGAGCAGGAAAAAGCAAAAAATTTCAGAATTGCACCTTGCAATGCGGAGAAATTACTGTTTGTGCATTTACAATATTCATTGATTTTTGCCATTGAAAAATGTCCAGAAATGATTGAAGCTACTGACTGAATGAAAGGAGCTGGCATCTCACTCTCTTTGAATCTTCTTTATCATGCTAAGAGGAGCAGGAAAAAGCAAAAAATTTCAGAATTGCGCCTTGCAATGCGGAGAAATTACTGTTTGTGCATTTACAAAATTCATTCATTTTTGCCATTGAAAAACATCATGTTATTCATATACCAGAAATGATTGAAGCTACTGACTGAAGGAAAGGATCTGGCATCTCACTCTCTTTGAATCTTCTTTGTCATGCTAAGAGGAGCAGGAAAAAGCAAAAAATTTCAGAATTGCACCTTGCAATGCGGAGAAATTACTGTTTGTGCATTTACAATATTCATTGATTTTTGCCATTGAAAAACGTCCAGAAATGATTGAAGCTACTGACTGAATGAAAGGAGCTGGCATCTCACTCTCTTTGAATCTTCTTTATCATGCTAAGAGGAGCAGGAAAAAGCAAAACATTTCAGAATTGCACCTTGCAATGCGGAGAAATTACTGTTTGTGCATTTACAATATTCATTGATTTTTGCGATTGAAAAACATCATGTTATTCATATACCAGAAATGATTGAAGCTACTGACTGAATGAAAGGAGCTGGCATCTCACTCTCTTTGAATCTTCTTTATCATGCTAAGAGGAGCAGGAAAAAGTAAAAAATTTCAGAATTGCACCTTGCAATGCGGAGAAATTACTGTTTGTGCATTTACAATATTCAATGATTTTTGCCATTGAAAAACGTCCAGAAATGATTGAAGCTACTGACTGAATGAAAGGAGCTGGCATCTCACTCTCTTTGAATCTTCTTTATCATGCTAAGAGGAGCAGGAAAAAGCAAAAAATTTCAGAATTGCACCTTGCAATGCGGAGAAATTACTGTTTGTGCATTTACAATATTCATTGATTTTTGCCATTGAAAAACGTCCAGAAATGATTGAAGCTACTGACTGAATGAAAGGAGCTGGCATCTCACTCTCTTTGAATCTTCTTTATCATGCTAAGAGGAGCAGGAAAAAGCAAAAAATTTCAGAATTGCACCTTGCAATGCGGAGAAATTACTGTTTGTGCATTTACAATATTCATTGATTTTTGCCATTGAAAAATGTCCAGAAATGATTGAAGCTACTGACTGATTGAAAGGAGCTGGCATCTCACTCTCTTTGAATCTTCTTTATCATGCTAAGAGGATCAGGAAAAAGCAAAAAATTTCAGAATTGCGCCTTGCAATGCGGAGAAATTACTGTTTGTGCATTTACAAAATTCATTGATTTTTGCCATTGAAAAACATCATGTTATTCATATACCAGAAATGATTGAAGCTACTGACTGAAGGAAAGGATCTGGCATCTCACTCTCTTTGAATCTTCTTTGTCATGCTAAGAGGAGCAGGAAAAAGCAAAAAATTTCAGAATTGCACCTTGCAATGCGGAGAAATTACTGTTTGTGCATTTACAATATTCATTGATTTTTGCCATTGAAAAACGTCCAGAAATGATTGAAGCTACTGACTGAATGAAAGGAGCTGGCATCTCACTCTCTTTGAATCTTCTTTATCATGCTAAGAGGAGCAGGAAAAAGCAAAACATTTCAGAATTGCACCTTGCAATGCGGAGAAATTACTGTTTGTGCATTTACAATATTCATTGATTTTTGCGATTGAAAAACATCATGTTATTCATATACCAGAAATGATTGAAGCTACTGACTGAATGAAAGGAGCTGGCATCTCACTCTCTTTGAATCTTCTTTATCATGCTAAGAGGAGCAGGAAAAAGTAAAAAATTTCAGAATTGCACCTTGCAATGCGGAGAAATTACTGTTTGTGCATTTACAATATTCAATGATTTTTGCCATTGAAAAACGTCCAGAAATGATTGAAGCTACTGACTGAATGAAAGGAGCTGGCATCTCACTCTCTTTGAATCTTCTTTATCATGCTAAGAGGAGCAGGAAAAAGCAAAAAATTTCAGAATTGCACCTTGCAATGCGGAGAAATTACTGTTTGTGCATTTACAATATTCATTGATTTTTGCCATTGAAAAACATCATGTTATTCATATACCAGAAATGATTGAAGCTACTGACTGAATGAAAGGAGCTGGCATCTCACTCTCTTTGAATCTTCTTTATCATGCTAAGAGGAGCAGGAAAAAGCAAAAAATTTCAGAATTGCACCTTGCAATGCGGAGAAATTGCAGTTTGTGCATTTACAATATTCATTGATTTTTGCCATTGAAAAACGTCCAGAAATGATTGAAGCTACTGACTGAATGAAAGGAGCTGGCATCTCACTCTCTTTGAATCTTCTTTATCATGCTAAGAGGAGCAGGAAAAAGCAAAAAATTTCAGAATTGCACCTTGCAATTCGGAGAAATTACTGTTTGTGCATTTACAATATTCATTGATTTTTGCCATTGAAAAACGTCCAGAAATGATTGAAGCTACTGACTGAATGAAAGGAGCTGGCATCTCACTCTTTTTGAATCTTCTTTATCATGCTAAGAGGAGCAGGAAAAAGCAAAAAATTTCAGAATTGCACCTTGCAATGCGGAGAAATTACTGTTTGTGCATTTACAATATTCATTGATTTTTGCCATTGAAAAATGTCCAGAAATGATTGAAGCTACTGACTGAATGAAAGGAGCTGGCATCTCACTCTCTTTGAATCTTCTTTATCATGCTAAGAGGAGCAGGAAAAAGCAAAAAATTTCAGAATTGCGCCTTGCAATGCGGAGAAATTACTGTTTGTGCATTTACAAAATTCATTGATTTTTGCCATTGAAAAACATCATGTTATTCATATACCAGAAATGATTGAAGCTACTGACTGAAGGAAAGGATCTGGCATCTCACTCTCTTTGAATCTTCTTTGTCATGCTAAGAGGAGCAGGAAAAAGCAAAAAATTTCAGAATTGCACCTTGCAATGCGGAGAAATTACTGTTTGTGCATTTACAATATTCATTGATTTTTGCCATTGAAAAACGTCCAGAAATGATTGAAGCTACTGACTGAATGAAAGGAGCTGGCATCTCACTCTCTTTGAATCTTCTTTATCATGCTAAGAGGAGCAGGAAAAAGCAAAACATTTCAGAATTGCACCTTGCAATGCGGAGAAATTACTGTTTGTGCATTTACAATATTCATTGATTTTTGCGATTGAAAAACATCATGTTATTCATATACCAGAAATGATTGAAGCTACTGACTGAATGAAAGGAGCTGGCATCTCACTCTCTTTGAATCTTCTTTATCATGCTAAGAGGAGCAGGAAAAAGTAAAAAATTTCAGAATTGCACCTTGCAATGCGGAGAAATTACTGTTTGTGCATTTACAATATTCAATGATTTTTGCCATTGAAAAACGTCCAGAAATGATTGAAGCTACTGACTGAATGAAAGGAGCTGGCATCTCACTCTCTTTGAATCTTCTTTATCATGCTAAGAGGAGCAGGAAAAAGCAAAAAATTTCAGAATTGCACCTTGCAATGCGGAGAAATTACTGTTTGTGCATTTACAATATTCATTGATTTTTGCCATTGAAAAACGTCCAGAAATGATTGAAGCTACTGACTGAATGAAAGGAGCTGGCATCTCACTCTCTTTGAATCTTCTTTATCATGCTAAGAGGAGCAGGAAAAAGCAAAAAATTTCAGAATTGCACCTTGCAATGCGGAGAAATTACTGTTTGTGCATTTACAATATTCATTGATTTTTGCCATTGAAAAATGTCCAGAAATGATTGAAGCTACTGACTGAATGAAAGGAGCTGGCATCTCACTCTCTTTGAATCTTCTTTATCATGCTAAGAGGATCAGGAAAAAGCAAAAAATTTCAGAATTGCGCCTTGCAATGCGGAGAAATTACTGTTTGTGCATTTACAAAATTCATTGATTTTTGCCATTGAAAAACATCATGTTATTCATATACCAGAAATGATTGAAGCTACTGACTGAAGGAAAGGATCTGGCATCTCACTCTCTTTGAATCTTCTTTGTCATGCTAAGAGGAGCAGGAAAAAGCAAAAAATTTCAGAATTGCACCTTGCAATGCGGAGAAATTACTGTTTGTGCATTTACAATATTCATTGATTTTTGCCATTGAAAAACGTCCAGAAATGATTGAAGCTACTGACTGAATGAAAGGAGCTGGCATCTCACTCTCTTTGAATCTTCTTTATCATGCTAAGAGGAGCAGGAAAAAGCAAAACATTTCAGAATTGCACCTTGCAATGCGGAGAAATTACTGTTTGTGCATTTACAATATTCATTGATTTTTGCGATTGAAAAACATCATGTTATTCATATACCAGAAATGATTGAAGCTACTGACTGAATGAAAGGAGCTGGCATCTCACTCTCTTTGAATCTTCTTTATCATGCTAAGAGGAGCAGGAAAAAGTAAAAAATTTCAGAATTGCACCTTGCAATGCGGAGAAATTACTGTTTGTGCATTTACAATATTCAATGATTTTTGCCATTGAAAAACGTCCAGAAATGATTGAAGCTACTGACTGAATGAAAGGAGCTGGCATCTCACTCTCTTTGAATCTTCTTTATCATGCTAAGAGGAGCAGGAAAAAGCAAAAAATTTCAGAATTGCACCTTGCAATGCGGAGAAATTACTGTTTGTGCATTTACAATATTCATTGATTTTTGCCATTGAAAAACATCATGTTATTCATATACCAGAAATGATTGAAGCTACTGACTGAATGAAAGGAGCTGGCATCTCACTCTCTTTGAATCTTCTTTATCATGCTAAGAGGAGCAGGAAAAAGCAAAAAATTTCAGAATTGCACCTTGCAATGCGGAGAAATTGCAGTTTGTGCATTTACAATATTCATTGATTTTTGCCATTGAAAAACGTCCAGAAATGATTGAAGCTACTGACTGAATGAAAGGAGCTGGCATCTCACTCTCTTTGAATCTTCTTTATCATGCTAAGAGGAGCAGGAAAAAGCAAAAAATTTCAGAATTGCACCTTGCAATTTGGAGAAATTACTGTTTGTGCATTTACAATATTCATTGATTTTTGCCATTGAAAAACGTCCAGAAATGATTGAAGCTACTGACTGAATGAAAGGAGCTGGCATCTCACTCTTTTTGAATCTTCTTTATCATGCTAAGAGGAGCAGGAAAAAGCAAAAAATTTCAGAATTGCACCTTGCAATGCGGAGAAATTACTGTTTGTGCATTTACAATATTCATTGATTTTTGCCATTGAAAAATGTCCAGAAATGATTGAAGCTACTGACTGAATGAAAGGAGCTGGCATCTCACTCTCTTTGAATCTTCTTTATCATGCTAAGAGGAGCAGGAAAAAGCAAAAAATTTCAGAATTGCGCCTTGCAATGCGGAGAAATTACTGTTTGTGCATTTACAAAATTCATTGATTTTTGCCATTGAAAAACATCATGTTATTCATATACCAGAAATGATTGAAGCTACTGACTGAAGGAAAGGATCTGGCATCTCACTCTCTTTGAATCTTCTTTGTCATGCTAAGAGGAGCAGGAAAAAGCAAAAAATTTCAGAATTGCACCTTGCAATGCGGAGAAATTACTGTTTGTGCATTTACAATATTCATTGATTTTTGCCATTGAAAAACGTCCAGAAATGATTGAAGCTACTGACTGAATGAAAGGAGCTGGCATCTCACTCTCTTTGAATCTTCTTTATCATGCTAAGAGGAGCAGGAAAAAGCAAAACATTTCAGAATTGCACCTTGCAATGCGGAGAAATTACTGTTTGTGCATTTACAATATTCATTGATTTTTGCGATTGAAAAACATCATGTTATTCATATACCAGAAATGATTGAAGCTACTGACTGAATGAAAGGAGCTGGCATCTCACTCTCTTTGAATCTTCTTTATCATGCTAAGAGGAGCAGGAAAAAGTAAAAAATTTCAGAATTGCACCTTGCAATGCGGAGAAATTACTGTTTGTGCATTTACAATATTCAATGATTTTTGCCATTGAAAAACGTCCAGAAATGATTGAAGCTACTGACTGAATGAAAGGAGCTGGCATCTCACTCTCTTTGAATCTTCTTTATCATGCTAAGAGGAGCAGGAAAAAGCAAAAAATTTCAGAATTGCACCTTGCAATGCGGAGAAATTACTGTTTGTGCATTTACAATATTCATTGATTTTTGCCATTGAAAAACGTCCAGAAATGATTGAAGCTACTGACTGAATGAAAGGAGCTGGCATCTCACTCTCTTTGAATCTTCTTTATCATGCTAAGAGGAGCAGGAAAAAGCAAAAAATTTCAGAATTGCACCTTGCAATGCGGAGAAATTACTGTTTGTGCATTTACAATATTCATTGATTTTTGCCATTGAAAAACATGTTATTCATATACCAGAAATGTTTGAAGCTACTGACTGAATGAAAGGAGCTGGCACCTCACTCTCTTTGAATCTTCTTTATCATGCTAAGAGGAGCGGGAAAAAGCAAAAAATTTCAGAATTGCACCTTGCAATGCGGAAAAATTACTGTTTGTGCATTTACAATATTCATTGATTTTTGCCATTGAAAAACGTCCAGAAATGATTGAAGGTACTGACTGAATGAAAGGAGCTGGCATCTCACTCTCTTTGAATCTTCTTTATCATGCTAAGAGGAGCAGGAAAAAGCAAAAAATTTCAGAATTGCACCTTGCAATGCGGAGAAATTACTGTTTGTGCATTTACAATATTCATTGATTTTTGCCATTGAAAAACGTCCAGAAATGATTGAAGCTACTGACTGAATGAAAGGAGCTGGCATCTCACTCTCTTTGAATCTTCTTTATCATGCTAAGAGGAGCAGGAAAAAGCAAAAAATTTCAGAATTGCACCTTGCAATGCGGAGAAATTACAGTTTGTGCATTTACAATATTCATTGATTTTTGCCATTGAAAAACATCCAGAAATGATTGAAGCTACTGACTGAATGAAAGGAGCTGGCATCTCACTCTCTTTGAATCTTCTTTATCATGCTAAGAGGAGCAGGAAAAAGCAAAAAATTTCAGAATTGCACCTTGCAATGCGGAGAAATTACTGTTTGTGCATTTACAATATTCATTGATTTTTGCCATTGAAAAACATCATGTTATTCATATACCAGAAATGTTTGAAGCTACTGACTGAATGAAAGGAGCTGGCATCTCACTCTCTTTGAATCTTCTTTATCATGCTAAGAGGAGCAGGAAAAAGCAAAAAATTTCAGAATTGCACCTTGCAATGTGGAGAAATTACTGTTTGTGCATTTACAATATTCATTGATTTTTACCATTGAAAAACGTCCAGAAATGATTGAAGCTACTGACTGAATGAAAGTAGCTGGCATCTCACTCTCTTTGAATCTTCTTTATCATGCTAAGAGGAGCAGGAAAAAGCAAAAAATTTCAGACTTGCACCTTGCAATGCGGAGAAATTACTGTTTGTGCATTTACAATATTCATTGATTTTTGCCATTGAAAAACATCATGTTATTCATATACCAGAAATGTTTGAAGCTACTGACTGAATGAAAGGAGCTGGCATCTCACTCTCTTTGAATCTTCTTTATCATGCTAAGAGGAGCAGGAAAAAGCAAAAAATTTCAGAATTGCACCTTGCAATGCGGAGAAATTACTGTTTGTGCATTTACAATATTCATTGATTTTTGCCATTGAAAAACGTCCAGAAATGATTGAAGCTACTGACTGAATGAAAGGAGCTGGCATCTCACTCTCTTTGAATCTTCTTTATCATGCTAAGAGGAGCAGGAAAAAGCAAAAAATTTCAGAATTGCACCTTGCAATGCGGAGAAATTACTGTTTGTGCATTTACAATATTCATTGATTTTTGCCATTGAAAAACATGTTATTCATATACCAGAAATGTTTGAAGCTACTGACTGAATGAAAGGAGCTGGCACCTCACTCTCTTTGAATCTTCTTTATCATGCTAAGAGGAGCGGGAAAAAGCAAAAAATTTCAGAATTGCACCTTGCAATGCGGAAAAATTACTGTTTGTGCATTTACAATATTCATTGATTTTTGCCATTGAAAAACGTCCAGAAATGATTGAAGGTACTGACTGAATGAAAGGAGCTGGCATCTCACTCTCTTTGAATCTTCTTTATCATGCTAAGAGGAGCAGGAAAAAGCAAAAAATTTCAGAATTGCACCTTGCAATGCGGAGAAATTACTGTTTGTGCATTTACAATATTCATTGATTTTTGCCATTGAAAAACGTCCAGAAATGATTGAAGCTACTGACTGAATGAAAGGAGCTGGCATCTCACTCTCTTTGAATCTTCTTTATCATGCTAAGAGGAGCAGGAAAAAGCAAAAAATTTCAGAATTGCACCTTGCAATGCGGAGAAATTACAGTTTGTGCATTTACAATATTCATTGATTTTTGCCATTGAAAAACATCCAGAAATGATTGAAGCTACTGACTGAATGAAAGGAGCTGGCATCTCACTCTCTTTGAATCTTCTTTATCATGCTAAGAGGAGCAGGAAAAAGCAAAAAATTTCAGAATTGCACCTTGCAATGCGGAGAAATTACTGTTTGTGCATTTACAATATTCATTGATTTTTGCCATTGAAAAACATCATGTTATTCATATACCAGAAATGTTTGAAGCTACTGACTGAATGAAAGGAGCTGGCATCTCACTCTCTTTGAATCTTCTTTATCATGCTAAGAGGAGCAGGAAAAAGCAAAAAATTTCAGAATTGCACCTTGCAATGTGGAGAAATTACTGTTTGTGCATTTACAATATTCATTGATTTTTACCATTGAAAAACGTCCAGAAATGATTGAAGCTACTGACTGAATGAAAGTAGCTGGCATCTCACTCTCTTTGAATCTTCTTTATCATGCTAAGAGGAGCAGGAAAAAGCAAAAAATTTCAGACTTGCACCTTGCAATGCGGAGAAATTACTGTTTGTGCATTTACAATATTCATTGATTTTTGCCATTGAAAAACATCATGTTATTCATATACCAGAAATGTTTGAAGCTACTGACTGAATGAAAGGAGCTGGCATCTCACTCTCTTTGAATCTTCTTTATCATGCTAAGAGGAGCAGGAAAAAGCAAAAAATTTCAGAATTGCACCTTGCAATGCGGAGAAATTACTGTTTGTGCATTTACAATATTCATTGATTTTTGCCATTGAAAAACATCATGTTATTCATATACCAGAAATGTTTGAAGCTACTGACTGAATGAAAGGAGCTGGCATCTCAATCTCTTTGAATCTTCTTTATCATGCTAAGAGGAGCAGGATAAAGCAAAAAATTTCAGAATTGCACCTTGCAATGTGGAGAAATTACTGTTTGTGCATTTACAATATTCATTGATTTTTACCATTGAAAAACGTCCAGAAATGATTGAAGCTACTGACTGAATGAAAGTAGCTGGCATCTCACTCTCTTTGAATCTTCTTTATCATGCTAAGAGGAGCAGGAAAAAGCAAAAAATTTCAGACTTGCACCCTGCAATGCGGAGAAATTACTGTTTGTGCATTTACAATATTCATTGATTTTTGCCATTGAAAAACATCATGTTATTCATATACCAGAAATGTTTGAAGCTACTGACTGAATGAAAGGAGCTGGCATCTCACTCTCTTTGAATCTTCTTTATCATGCTAAGAGGAGCAGGAAAAAGCAAAAAATTTCAGAATTGCACCTTGCAATGCGGAGAAATTACTGTTTGTGCATTTACAATATTCATTGATTTTTGCCATTGAAAAACATCATGTTATTCATATACCAAAAATGTTTGAAGCTACTGACTGAATGAAAGGAACTGGCATCTCACTCTCTTTGAATCTTCTTTATCATGCTAAGAGGAGCAGGAAAAAGCAAAAAATTTCAGAATTGCACCTTGCAATGCGGAGAAATTACTGTTTGTGCATTTACAATATTCATTGATTTTTGCCATTGAAAAACGTCCAGAAATGATTGAAGGTACTGACTGAATGAAAGGAGCTGGCATCTCACTCTCTTTGAATCTTCTTTATCATTCTAAGAGGAGCAGGAAAAAGCAAAAAATTTCAGAATTGCACCTTGCAATGCGGAGAAATTACTGTTTGTGCATTTACAATATTCATTGATTTTTGCCATTGAAAAACGTCCAGAAATGATTGAAGCTACTGACTCAATGAATGGAGCTGGCATCTCACTCTCTTTGAATCTTCTTTATCGTGCTAAGAGGAGCAGGAAAAAGCAAAAAATTTCAGAATTGCACCTTGCAATGCGGAGAAATTACAGTTTGTGCATTTACAATATTCATTGATTTTTGCCATTGAAAAACGTCCAGAAATGATTGAAGCTACTGACTGAATGAAAGGAGCTGGCATCTCACTCTCTTTGAATCTTCTTTATCATGCTAAGAGGAGAAGGAAAAAGCAAAAAATTTCAGAATTGCACCTTGCAATGCGGAGAAATTACTGTTTGTGCATTTACATTATTCGTTGATTTTTGCCATTGAAAAACGTCCAGAAATGATTGAAGCTACTGACTGAATGAAAGGAGCTGGCATCTCACTCTCTTTGAATCTTCTTTATCATGCTAAGAGGAGCAGGAAAAAGCAAAAAATTTCAGAATTGCACCTTGCAATGCGGAGAAATTACAGTTTGTGCATTTACAATATTCATTGATTTTTGCCATTGAAAAACGTCCAGAAATGATTGAAGCTACTGACTGAATGAAAGGAGCTGGCATCTCACTCTCTTTGAATCTTCTTTATCATGCTAAGAGGAGCAGGAAAAAGCAAAAAATTTCAGAATTGCACCTTGCAATGCGGAGAAATTACTGTTTGTGCATTTACAATATTCATTGATTTTTGCCATTGAAAAACATGTTATTCATATACCAGAAATGTTTGAAGCTCCTGACTGAATGAAAGGAGCTGGCACCTCACTCTCTTTGAATCTTCTTTATCATGCTAAGAGGAGCAGGAAAAAGCAAAAAATTTCAGAATTGCACCTTGCAATGCGGAGAAATTACTGTTTGTGCATTTACAATATTCATTGATTTTTGCCATTGAAAAACGTCCAGAAATGATTGAAGCTACTGACTGAATGAAAGGAGCTGGCATCTCACTCTCTTTGAATCTTCTTTATCATGCTAAGAGGAGCAGGAAAAAGCAAAAAATTTCAGAATTGCACCTTGCAATGCGGAGAAATTACTGTTTGTGCATTTACAATATTCATTGATTTTTGCCATTGAAAAATGTCCAGAAATGATTGAAGCTACTGACTGAATGAAAGGAGCTGGCATCTCACTCTCTTTGAATCTTCTTTATCATGCTAAGAGGAGCAGGAAAAAGCAAAAAATTTCAGAATTGCGCCTTGCAATGCGGAGAAATTACTGTTTGTGCATTTACAAAATTCATTGATTTTTGCCATTGAAAAACATCATGTTATTCATATACCAGAAATGATTGAAGCTACTGACTGAAGGAAAGGAGCTGGCATCTCACTCTCTTTGAATCTTCTTTATCATGCTAAGAGGAGCAGGAAAAAGCAAAAAATTTCAGAATTGCACCTTGCAATGCGGAGAAATTACTGTTTGTGCATTTACAATATTCATTGATTTTTGCCATTGAAAAACGTCCAGAAATGATTGAAGCTACTGACTGAATGAAAGGAGCTGGCATCTCACTCTCTTTGAATCTTCTTTATCATGCTAAGAGGAGCAGGAAAAAGCAAAAAATTTCAGAATTGCACCTTGCAATGCGGAGAAATTACTGTTTGTGCATTTACAATATTCATTGATTTTTGCGATTGAAAAACATCATGTTATTCATATACCAGAAATGATTGAAGCTACTGACTGAATGAAAGGAGCTGGCATCTCATTCTCTTTGAATCTTCTTTATCATGCTAAGAGGAGCAGGAAAAAGTAAAAAATTTCAGAATTGCACCTTGCAATGCGGAGAAATTACTGTTTGTGCATTTACAATATTCAATGATTTTTGCCATTGAAAAACGTCCAGAAATGATTGAAGCTACTGACTGAATGAAAGGAGCTGGCATCTCACTCTCTTTGAATCTTGTTTATCATGCTAAGAGGAGCAGGAAAAAGCAAAAAATTTCAGAATTGCACCTTGCAATGCGGAGAAATTACTGTTTGTGCATTTACAATATTCATTGATTTTTGCCATTGAAAAACGTCCAGAAATGATTGAAGCTACTGACTGAATGAAAGGAGCTGGCATCTCACTCTCTTTGAATCTTCTTTATCATGCTAAGAGGAGCAGGAAAAAGCCAAAAATTTCAGAATTGCACCTTGCAATGCGGAGAAATTACTGTTTGTGCATTTACAATATTCATTGATTTTTGCTATTGAAAAACATCATGTTATTCATATACCAGAAATGATTGAAGCTACTGACTGAATGAAAGGAGCTGGCATCTCACTCTCTTTGAATCTTCTTTATCATGCTAAGAGGAGCAGGAAAAAGCAAAAAATTTCAGAATTGCACCTTGCAATGCGGAGAAATTGCAGTTTGTGCATTTACAATATTCATTGATTTTTGCCATTGAAAAACGTCCAGAAATGATTGAAGCTACTGACTGAATGAAAGGAGCTGGCATCTCACTCTCTTTGAATCTTCTTTATCATGCTAAGAGGAGCAGGAAAAAGCAAAAAATTTCAGAATTGCACCTTGCAATGCGGAGAAATTACTGTTTGTGCATTTACAATATTCATTGATTTTTGCCATTGAAAAACATCATGTTATTCATATACCAGAAATGATTGAAGCTACTGACTGAATGAAAGGAGCTGGCATCTCACTCTCTTTGAATCTTCTTTATCATGCTAAGAGGAGCAGGAAAAAGCAAAAAATTTCAGAATTGCACCTTGCAATGCGGAGAAATTGCAGTTTGTGCATTTACAATATTCATTGATTTTTGCCATTGAAAAACGTCCAGAAATGATTGAAGCTACTGACTGAATGAAAGGAGCTGGCATCTCACTCTCTTTGAATCTTCTTTATCATGCTAAGAGGAGCAGGAAAAAGCAAAAAATTTCAGAATTGCACCTTGCAATGCGGAGAAATTACTGTTTGTGCATTCACAATATTCATTGATTTTTGCCATTGAAAAATGTCCAGAAATGATTGAAGCTACTGACTGAATGAAAGGAGCTGGCATCTCACTCTCTTTGAATCTTCTTTATCATGCTAAGAGGAGCAGGAAAAAGCAAAAAATTTCAGAATTGCGCCTTGCAATGCGGAGAAATTACTGTTTGTGCATTTACAAAATTCATTGATTTTTGCCATTGAAAAACATCATGTTATTCATATACCAGAAATGATTGAAGCTACTGACTGAAGGAAAGGATCTGGCATCTCACTCTCTTTGAATCTTCTTTGTCATGCTAAGAGGAGCAGGAAAAAGCAAAAAATTTCAGAATTGCACCTTGCAATGCGGAGAAATTACTGTTTGTGCATTTACAATATTCATTGATTTTTGCCATTGAAAAACGTCCAGAAATGATTGAAGCTACTGACTGAATGAAAGGAGCTGGCATCTCACTCTCTTTGAATCTTCTTTATCATGCTAAGAGGAGCAGGAAAAAGCAAAACATTTCAGAATTGCACCTTGCAATGCGGAGAAATTACTGTTTGTGCATTTACAATATTCATTGATTTTTGCGATTGAAAAACATCATGTTATTCATATACCAGAAATGATTGAAGCTACTGACTGAATGAAAGGAGCTGGCATCTCACTCTCTTTGAATCTTCTTTATCATGCTAAGAGGAGCAGGAAAAAGTAAAAAATTTCAGAATTGCACCTTGCAATGCGGAGAAATTACTGTTTGTGCATTTACAATATTCAATGATTTTTGCCATTGAAAAACGTCCAGAAATGATTGAAGCTACTGACTGAATGAAAGGAGCTGGCATCTCACTCTCTTTGAATCTTCTTTATCATGCTAAGAGGAGCAGGAAAAAGCAAAAAATTTCAGAATTGCACCTTGCAATGCGGAGAAATGACTGTTTGTGCATTTACAATATTCATTGATTTTTGCCATTGAAAAACATCATGTTATTCATATACCAGAAATGATTGAAGCTACTGACTGAATGAAAGGAGCTGGCATCTCACTCTCTTTGAATCTTCTTTATCATGCTAAGAGGAGCAGGAAAAAGCAAAAAATTTCAGAATTGCACCTTGCAATGCGGAGAAATTGCAGTTTGTGCATTTACAATATTCATTGATTTTTGCCATTGAAAAACGTCCAGAAATGATTGAAGCTACTGACTGAATGAAAGGAGCTGGCATCTCACTCTCTTTGAATCTTCTTTATCATGCTAAGAGGAGCAGGAAAAAGCAAAAAATTTCAGAATTGCACCTTGCAATGCGGAGAAATTACTGTTTGTGCATTTACAATATTCATTGATTTTTGCCATTGAAAAACGTCCAGAAATGATTGAAGCTACTGACTGAATGAAAGGAGCTGGCATCTCACTCTCTTTGAATCTTCTTTATCATGCTAAGAGGAGCAGGAAAAAGCAAAAAATTTCAGAATTGCACCTTGCAATGCGGAGAAATTACTGTTTGTGCATTTACAATATTCATTGATTTTTGCCATTGAAAAATGTCCAGAAATGATTGAAGCTACTGACTGAATGAAAGGAGCTGGCATCTCACTCTCTTTGAATCTTCTTTATCATTCTAAGAGGAGCAGGAAAAAGCAAAAAATTTCAGAATTGCGCCTTGCAATGCGGAGAAATTACTGTTTGTGCATTTACAAAATTCATTGATTTTTGCCATTGAAAAACATCATGTTATTCATATACCAGAAATGATTGAAGCTACTGACTGAAGGAAAGGATCTGGCATCTCACTCTCTTTGAATCTTCTTTGTCATGCTAAGAGGAGCAGGAAAAAGCAAAAAATTTCAGAATTGCACCTTGCAATGCGGAGAAATTACTGTTTGTGCATTTACAATATTCATTGATTTTTGCCATTGAAAAACGTCTAGAAATGATTGAAGCTACTGACTGAATGAAAGGAGCTGGCATCTCACTCTCTTTGAATCTTCTTTATCATGCTAAGAGGAGCAGGAAAAAGCAAAACATTTCAGAATTGCACCTTGCAATGCGGAGAAATTACTGTTTGTGCATTTACAATATTCATTGATTTTTGCGATTGAAAAACATCATGTTATTCATATACCAGAAATGATTGAAGCTACTGACTGAATGAAAGGAGCTGGCATCTCACTCTCTTTGAATCTTCTTTATCATGCTAAGAGGAGCAGGAAAAAGTAAAAAATTTCAGAATTGCACCTTGCAATGCGGAGAAATTACTGTTTGTGCATTTACAATATTCAATGATTTTTGCCATTGAAAAACGTCCAGAAATGATTGAAGCTACTGACTGAATGAAAGGAGCTGGCATCTCACTCTCTTTGAATCTTCTTTATCATGCTAAGAGGAGCAGGAAAAAGCAAAAAATTTCAGAATTGCACCTTGCAATGCGGAGAAATTACTGTTTGTGCATTTACAATATTCATTGATTTTTGCCATTGAAAAACGTCCAGAAATGATTGAAGCTACTGACTGAATGAAAGGAGCTGGCATCTCACTCTCTTTGAATCTTCTTTATCATGCTAAGAGGAGCAGGAAAAAGCAAAAAATTTCAGAATTGCACCTTGCAATGCGGAGAAATTACTGTTTGTGCATTTACAATATTCATTGATTTTTGCCATTGAAAAATGTCCAGAAATGATTGAAGCTACTGACTGAATGAAAGGAGCTGGCATCTCACTCTCTTTGAATCTTCTTTATCATGCTAAGAGGAGCAGGAAAAAGCAAAAAATTTCAGAATTGCGCCTTGCAATGCGGAGAAATTACTGTTTGTGCATTTACAAAATTCATTGATTTTTGCCATTGAAAAACATCATGTTATTCATATACCAGAAATGATTGAAGCTACTGACTGAAGGAAAGGATCTGGCATCTCACTCTCTTTGAATCTTCTTTGTCATGCTAAGAGGAGCAGGAAAAAGCAAAAAATTTCAGAATTGCACCTTGCAATGCGGAGAAATTACTGTTTGTGCATTTACAATATTCATTGATTTTTGCCATTGAAAAACGTCCAGAAATGATTGAAGCTACTGACTGAATGAAAGGAGCTGGCATCTCACTCTCTTTGAATCTTCTTTATCATGCTAAGAGGAGCAGGAAAAAGCAAAACATTTCAGAATTGCACCTTGCAATGCGGAGAAATTACTGTTTGTGCATTTACAATATTCATTGATTTTTGCGATTGAAAAACATCATGTTATTCATATACCAGAAATGATTGAAGCTACTGACTGAATGAAAGGAGCTGGCATCTCACTCTCTTTGAATCTTCTTTATCATGCTAAGAGGAGCAGGAAAAAGTAAAAAATTTCAGAATTGCACCTTGAAATGCGGAGAAATTACTGTTTGTGCATTTACAATATTCAATGATTTTTGCCATTGAAAAACGTCCAGAAATGATTGAAGCTACTGACTGAATGAAAGGAGCTGGCATCTCACTCTCTTTGAATCTTCTTTATCATGCTAAGAGGAGCAGGAAAAAGCAAAAAATTTCAGAATTGCACCTTGCAATGCGGAGAAATTACTGTTTGTGCATTTACAATATTCATTGATTTTTGCCATTGAAAAACGTCCAGAAATGATTGAAGCTACTGACTGAATGAAAGGAGCTGGCATCTCACTCTCTTTGAATCTTCTTTATCATGCTAAGAGGAGCAGGAAAAAGCAAAAAATTTCAGAATTGCACCTTGCAATGCGGAGAAATTACTGTTTGTGCATTTACAATATTCATTGATTTTTGCCATTGAAAAACGTCCAGAAATGATTGAAGCTACTGACTGAATGAAAGGAGCTGGCATCTCACTCTCTTTGAATCTTCTTTATCATGCTAAGAGGAGCAGGAAAAAGCAAAAAATTTCAGAATTGCACCTTGCAATGCGGAGAAATTACTGTTTGTGCATTTACAATATTCATTGATTTTTGCTATTGAAAAACATCATGTTATTCATATACCAGAAATGATTGAAGCTACTGACTGAATGAAAGGAGCTGGCATCTCACTCTCTTTGAATCTTCTTTATCATGCTAAGAGGAGCAGGAAAAAGCAAAAAATTTCAGAATTGCACCTTGCAATGCGGAGAAATTACAGTTTGTGCATTTACAATATTCATTGATTTTTGCCATTGAAAAGCGTCCAGAAATGATTGAAGCTACTGACTGAATGAAAGGAGCTGGCATCTCACTCTCTTTGAATCTTCTTTATCATGCTAAGAGGAGCAGGAAAAAGCAAAAAATTTCAGAATTGCACCTTGCAATGCGGAGAAATTACTGTTTGTGCATTTACAATATTCATTGATTTTTGCCATTGAAAAATGTCCAGAAATGATTGAAGCTACTGACTGAATGAAAGGAGCTGGCATCTCACTCTCTTTGAATCTTCTTTATCATGCTAAGAGGAGCAGGAAAAAGCAAAAAATTTCAGAATTGCGCCTTGCAATGCGGAGAAATTACTGTTTGTGCATTTACAAAATTCATTGATTTTTGCCATTGAAAAACATCATGTTATTCATATACCAGAAATGATTGAAGCTACTGACTGAAGGAAAGGAGCTGGCATCTCACTCTCTTTGAATCTTCTTTATCATGCTAAGAGGAGCAGGAAAAAGCAAAAAATTTCAGAATTGCACCTTGCAATGCGGAGAAATTACTGTTTGTGCATTTACAATATTCATTGATTTTTGCCATTGAAAAACGTCCAGAAATGATTGAAGCTACTGACTGAATGAAAGGAGCTGGCATCTCACTCTCTTTGAATCTTCTTTATCATGCTAAGAGGAGCAGTAAAAAGCAAAAAATTTCAGAATTGCACCTTGCAATGCGGAGAAATTACTGTTTGTGCATTTACAATATTCATTGATTTTTGCGATTGAAAAACATCATGTTATTCATATACCAGAAATGATTGAAGCTACTGACTGAATGAAAGGAGCTGGCATCTCATTCTCTTTGAATCTTCTTTATCATGCTAAGAGGAGCAGGAAAAAGTAAAAATTTCAGAATTGCACCTTGCAATGCGGAGAAATTACTGTTTGTGCATTTACAATATTCAATGATTTTTGCCATTGAAAAACGTCCAGAAATGATTGAAGCTACTGACTGAATGAAAGGAGCTGGCATCTCACTCTCTTTGAATCTTGTTTATCATGCTAAGAGGAGCAGGAAAAAGCAAAAAATTTCAGAATTGCACCTTGCAATGCGGAGAAATTACTGTTTGTGCATTTACAATATTCATTGATTTTTGCCATTGAAAAACGTCCAGAAATGATTGAAGCTACTGACTGAATGAAAGGAGCTGGCATCTCACTCTCTTTGAATCTTCTTTATCATGCTAAGAGGAGCAGGAAAAAGCCAAAAATTTCAGAATTGCACCTTGCAATGCGGAGAAATTACTGTTTGTGCATTTACAATATTCATTGATTTTTGCTATTGAAAAACATCATGTTATTCATATACCAGAAATGATTGAAGCTACTGACTGAATGAAAGGAGCTGGCATCTCACTCTCTTTGAATCTTCTTTATCATGCTAAGAGGAGCAGGAAAAAGCAAAAAATTTCAGAATTGCACCTTGCAATGCGGAGAAATTGCAGTTTGTGCATTTACAATATTCATTGATTTTTGCCATTGAAAAACATCCAGAAATGATTGAAGCTACTGACTGAAGGAAAGGAGCTGGCATCTCACTCTCTTTGAATCTTCTTTATCATGCTAAGAGGAGCAGGAAAAAGCAAAAAATTTCAGAATTGCACCTTGCAATGCGGAGAAATTACTGTTTGTGCATTTACAATATTCATTGATTTTTGCCATTGAAAAACATCATGTTATTCATATACCAGAAATGATTGAAGCTACTGACTGAATGAAAGGAGCTGGCATCTCACTCTCTTTGAATCTTCTTTATCATGCTAAGAGGAGCAGGAAAAAGCAAAAAATTTCAGAATTGCACCTTGCAATGCGGAGAAATTGCAGTTTGTGCATTTACAATATTCATTGATTTTTGCCATTGAAAAACGTCCAGAAATGATTGAAGCTACTGACTGAATGAAAGGAGCTGGCATCTCACTCTCTTTGAATCTTCTTTATCATGCTAAGAGGAGCAGGAAAAAGCAAAAAATTTCAGAATTGCACCTTGCAATGCGGAGAAATTACTGTTTGTGCATTTACAATATTCATTGATTTTTGCCATTGAAAAACGTCCAGAAATGATTGAAGCTACTGACTGAATGAAAGGAGCTGGCATCTCACTCTCTTTGAATCTTCTTTATCATGCTAAGAGGAGCAGGAAAAAGCAAAAAATTTCAGAATTGCACCTTGCAATGCGGAGAAATTACTGTTTGTGCATTTACAATATTCATTGATTTTTGCCATTGAAAAATGTCCAGAAATGATTGAAGCTACTGACTGAATGAAAGGAGCTGGCATCTCACTCTCTTTGAATCTTCTTTATCATGCTAAGAGGAGCAGGAAAAAGCAAAAAATTTCAGAATTGCGCCTTGCAATGCGGAGAAATTACTGTTTGTGCATTTACAAAATTCATTGATTTTTGCCATTGAAAAACATCATGTTATTCATATACCAGAAATGATTGAAGCTACTGACTGAAGGAAAGGATCTGGCATCTCACTCTCTTTGAATCTTCTTTGTCATGCTAAGAGGAGCAGGAAAAAGCAAAAAATTTCAGAATTGCACCTTGCAATGCGGAGAAATTACTGTTTGTGCATTTACAATATTCATTGATTTTTGCCATTGAAAAACGTCCAGAAATGATTGAAGCTACTGACTGAATGAAAGGAGCTGGCATCTCACTCTCTTTGAATCTTCTTTATCATGCTAAGAGGAGCAGGAAAAAGCAAAAAATTTCAGAATTGCACCTTGCAATGCGGAGAAATTACTGTTTGTGCATTTACAATATTCATTGATTTTTGCGATTGAAAAACATCATGTTATTCATATACCAGAAATGATTGAAGCTACTGACTGAATGAAAGGAGCTGGCATCTCATTCTCTTTGAATCTTCTTTATCATGCTAAGAGGAGCAGGAAAAAGTAAAAAATTTCAGAATTGCACCTTGCAATGCGGAGAAATTACTGTTTGTGCATTTACAATATTCAATGATTTTTGCCATTGAAAAACGTCCAGAAATGATTGAAGCTACTGACTGAATGAAAGGAGCTGGCATCTCACTCTCTTTGAATCTTGTTTATCATGCTAAGAGGAGCAGGAAAAAGCAAAAAATTTCAGAATTGCACCTTGCAATGCGGAGAAATTACTGTTTGTGCATTTACAATATTCATTGATTTTTGCCATTGAAAAACGTCCAGAAATGATTGAAGCTACTGACTGAATGAAAGGAGCTGGCATCTCACTCTCTTTGAATCTTCTTTATCATGCTAAGAGGAGCAGGAAAAAGCCAAAAATTTCAGAATTGCACCTTGCAATGCGGAGAAATTACTGTTTGTGCATTTACAATATTCATTGATTTTTGCTATTGAAAAACATCATGTTATTCATATACCAGAAATGATTGAAGCTACTGACTGAATGAAAGGAGCTGGCATCTCACTCTCTTTGAATCTTCTTTATCATGCTAAGAGGAGCAGGAAAAAGCTAAAAATTTCAGAATTGCACATTGCAATGCGGAGAAATTGCAGTTTGTGCATTTACAATATTCATTGATTTTTGCCATTGAAAAACGTCCAGAAATGATTGAAGCTACTGACTGAAGGAAAGGAGCTGGCATCTCACTCTCTTTGAATCTTCTTTATCATGCTAAGAGGAGCAGGAAAAAGCAAAAAATTTCAGAATTGCACCTTGCAATGCGGAGAAATTACTGTTTGTGCATTTACAATATTCATTGATTTTTGCCATTGAAAAACATCATGTTATTCATATACCAGAAATGATTGAAGCTACTGACTGAATGAAAGGAGCTGGCATCTCACTCTCTTTGAATCTTCTTTATCATGCTAAGAGGAGCAGGAAAAAGCAAAAAATTTCAGAATTGCACCTTGCAATGCGGAGAAATTGCAGTTTGTGCATTTACAATATTCATTGATTTTTGCCATTGAAAAACGTCCAGAAATGATTGAAGCTACTGACTGAATGAAAGGAGCTGGCATCTCACTCTCTTTGAATCTTCTTTATCATGCTAAGAGGAGCAGGAAAAAGCAAAAAATTTCAGAATTGCACCTTGCAATGCGGAGAAATTACTGTTTGTGCATTTACAATATTCATTGATTTTTGCCATTGAAAAACGTCCAGAAATGATTGAAGCTACTGACTGAATGAAAGGAGCTGGCATCTCACTCTCTTTGAATCTTCTTTATCATGCTAAGAGGAGCAGGAAAAAGCAAAAAATTTCAGAATTGCACCTTGCAATGCGGAGAAATTACTGTTTGTGCATTTACAATATTCATTGATTTTTGCCATTGAAAAATGTCCAGAAATGATTGAAGCTACTGACTGAATGAAAGGAGCTGGCATCTCACTCTCTTTGAATCTTCTTTATCATGCTAAGAGGAGCAGGAAAAAGCAAAAAATTTCAGAATTGCGCCTTGCAATGCGGAGAAATTACTGTTTGTGCATTTACAAAATTCATTGATTTTTGCCATTGAAAAACATCATGTTATTCATATACCAGAAATGATTGAAGCTACTGACTGAAGGAAAGGATCTGGCATCTCACTCTCTTTGAATCTTCTTTGTCATGCTAAGAGGAGCAGGAAAAAGCAAAAAATTTCAGAATTGCACCTTGCAATGCGGAGAAATTACTGTTTGTGCATTTACAATATTCATTGATTTTTGCCATTGAAAAACGTCCAGAAATGATTGAAGCTACTGACTGAATGAAAGGAGCTGGCATCTCACTCTCTTTGAATCTTCTTTATCATGCTAAGAGGAGCAGGAAAAAGCAAAACATTTCAGAATTGCACCTTGCAATGCGGAGAAATTACTGTTTGTGCATTTACAATATTCATTGATTTTTGCGATTGAAAAACATCATGTTATTCATATACCAGAAATGATTGAAGCTACTGACTGAATGAAAGGAGCTGGCATCTCACTCTCTTTGAATCTTCTTTATCATGCTAAGAGGAGCAGGAAAAAGTAAAAAATTTCAGAATTGCACCTTGCAATGCGGAGAAATTACTGTTTGTGCATTTACAATATTCAATGATTTTTGCCATTGAAAAACGTCCAGAAATGATTGAAGCTACTGACTGAATGAAAGGAGCTGGCATCTCACTCTCTTTGAATATTCTTTATCATGCTAAGAGGAGCAGGAAAAAGCAAACAATTTCAGAATTGCACCTTGCAATGCGGAGAAATTACTGTTTGTGCATTTACAATATTCATTGATTTTTGCCATTGAAAAACGTCCAGAAATGATTGAAGCTACTGACTGAATGAAAGGAGCTGGCATCTCACTCTCTTTGAATCTTCTTTATCATGCTAAGAGGAGCAGGAAAAAGCAAAAAATTTCAGAATTGCACCTTGCAATGCGGAGAAATTACTGTTTGTGCATTTACAATATTCATTGATTTTTGCCATTGAAAAATGTCCAGAAATGATTGAAGCTACTGACTGAATGAAAGGAGCTGGCATCTCACTCTCTTTGAATCTTCTTTATCATGCTAAGAGGAGCAGGAAAAAGCAAAAAATTTCAGAATTGCGCCTTGCAATGCGGAGAAATTACTGTTTGTGCATTTACAAAATTCATTGATTTTTGCCATTGAAAAACATCATGTTATTCATATACCAGAAATGATTGAAGCTACTGACTGAAGGAAAGGATCTGGCATCTCACTCTCTTTGAATCTTCTTTGTCATGCTAAGAGGAGCAGGAAAAAGCAAAAAATTTCAGAATTGCACCTTGCAATGCGGAGAAATTACTGTTTGTGCATTTACAATATTCATTGATTTTTGCCATTGAAAAACGTCCAGAAATGATTGAAGCTACTGACTGAATGAAAGGAGCTGGCATCTCACTCTCTTTGAATCTTCTTTATCATGCTAAGAGGAGCAGGAAAAAGCAAAACATTTCAGAATTGCACCTTGCAATGCGGAGAAATTACTGTTTGTGCATTTACAATATTCATTGATTTTTGCGATTGAAAAACATCATGTTATTCATATACCAGAAATGATTGAAGCTACTGACTGAATGAAAGGAGCTGGCATCTCACTCTCTTTGAATCTTCTTTATCATGCTAAGAGGAGCAGGAAAAAGTAAAAAATTTCAGAATTGCACCTTGCAATGCGGAGAAATTACTGTTTGTGCATTTACAATATTCAATGATTTTTGCCATTGAAAAACGTCCAGAAATGATTGAAGCTACTGACTGAATGAAAGGAGCTGGCATCTCACTCTCTTTGAATATTCTTTATCATGCTAAGAGGAGCAGGAAAAAGCAAACAATTTCAGAATTGCACCTTGCAATGCGGAGAAATTACTGTTTGTGCATTTACAATATTCATTGATTTTTGCCATTGAAAAACGTCCAGAAATGATTGAAGCTACTGACTGAATGAAAGGAGCTGGCATCTCACTCTCTTTGAATCTTCTTTATCATGCTAAGAGGAGCAGGAAAAAGCAAAAAATTTCAGAATTGCACCTTGCAATGCGGAGAAATTACTGTTTGTGCATTTACAATATTCATTGATTTTTGCCATTGAAAAATGTCCAGAAATGATTGAAGCTACTGACTGAATGAAAGGAGCTGGCATCTCACTCTCTTTGAATCTTCTTTATCATGCTAAGAGGAGCAGGAAAAAGCAAAAAATTTCAGAATTGCGCCTTGCAATGCGGAGAAATTACTGTTTGTGCATTTACAAAATTCATTGATTTTTGCCATTGAAAAACATCATGTTATTCATATACCAGAAATGATTGAAGCTACTGACTGAAGGAAAGGATCTGGCATCTCACTCTCTTTGAATCTTCTTTGTCATGCTAAGAGGAGCAGGAAAAAGCAAAAAATTTCAGAATTGCACCTTGCAATGCGGAGAAATTACTGTTTGTGCATTTACAATATTCATTGATTTTTGCCATTGAAAAACGTCCAGAAATGATTGAAGCTACTGACTGAATGAAAGGAGCTGGCATCTCCCTCTCTTTGAATCTTCTTTATCATGCTAAGAGGAGCAGGAAAAAGCAAAACATTTCAGAATTGCACCTTGCAATGCGGAGAAATTACTGTTTGTGCATTTACAATATTCATTGATTTTTGCGATTGAAAAACATCATGTTATTCATATACCAGAAATGATTGAAGCTACTGACTGAATGAAAGGAGCTGGCATCTCACTCTCTTTGAATCTTCTTTATCATGCTAAGAGGAGCAGGAAAAAGTAAAAAATTTCAGAATTGCACCTTGCAATGCGGAGAAATTACTGTTTGTGCATTTACAATATTCAATGATTTTTGCCATTGAAAAACGTCCAGAAATGATTGAAGCTACTGACTGAATGAAAGGAGCTGGCATCTCACTCTCTTTGAATCTTCTTTATCATGCTAAGAGGAGCAGGAAAAAGCAAAAAATTTCAGAATTGCACCTTGCAATGCGGAGAAATTACTGTTTGTGCATTTACAATATTCATTGATTTTTGCCATTGAAAAACGTCCAGAAATGATTGAAGCTACTGACTGAATGAAAGGAGCTGGCATCTCACTCTCTTTGAATCTTCTTTATAATGCTAAGAGGAGCAGGAAAAAGCAAAAAATTTCAGAATTGCACCTTGCAATGCGGAGAAATTACTGTTTGTGCATTTACAATATTCATTGATTTTTGCCATTGAAAAACATCATGTTATTCATATACCAGAAATGATTGAAGCTACTGACTGAATGAAAGGAGCTGGCATCTCACTCTCTTTGAATCTTCTTTATAATGCTAAGAGGAGCAGGAAAAAGTAAAAAATTTCAGAATTGCACCTTGCAATGCGGAGAAATTACTGTTTGTGCATTTATAATATTCAATGATTTTTGCCATTGAAAAACGTCCAGAAATGATTGAAGCTACTGACTGAACGAAAGGAGCTGGCATCTCACTCTCTTTGAATCTTCTTTATCATGCTAAGAGGAGCAGGAAAAAGCAAAAAATTTCAGAATTGCACCTTGCAATGCGGAGAAATTACTGTTTGTGCATTTACAATATTCATTGATTTTTGCCATTGAAAAACATCATGTTATTCATATACCAGAAATGTTTGAAGCTACTGACTGAATGAAAGGAGCTGGCATCTCACTCTTTGAATCTTCTTTATCATGCTAAGAGGAGCAGGAAAAAGCAAAAAATTTCAGAATTGCACCTTGCAATGCGGAGAAATTACTGTTTGTGCATTTACAATATTCAATGATTTTTGCCATTGAAAAACGTCCAGAAATGATTGAAGCTACTGACTGAATGAAAGGAGCTGGCATCTCACTCTCTTTGAATCTTGTTTATCATGCTAAGAGGAGCAGGAAAAAGCAAAAAATTTCAGAATTGCACCTTGCAATGCGGAGAAATTACTGTTTGTGCATTTACAATATTCATTGATTTTTGCCATTGAAAAACGTCCAGAAATGATTGAAGCTACTGACTGAATGAAAGGAGCTGGCATCTCACTCTCTTTGAATCTTCTTTATCATGCTAAGAGGAGCAGGAAAAAGCAAAAAATTTCAGAATTGCACCTTGCAATGCGGAGAAATTACTGTTTGTGCATTTACAATATTCATTGATTTTTGCTATTGAAAAACATCATGTTATTCATATACCAGAAATGATTGAAGCTACTGACTGAATGAAAAGAGCTGGCATCTCAATCTCTTTGAATCTTCTTTATCATGCTAAGAGGAGCAGGAAAAAGCAAAAAATTTCAGAATTGCACCTTGCAATGCGGAGAAATTATAGTTTGTGCATTTACAATATTCATTGATTTTTGCCATTGAAAAACGTCCAGAAATGATTGAAGCTACTGACTGAATGAAAGGAGCTGGCATCTCACTCTCTTTGAATCTTCTTTATCATGCTAAGAGGAGCAGGAAAAAGCAAAAAATTTCAGAATTGCACCTTGCAATGCGGAGAAATTACTGTTTGTGCATTTACAATATTCATTGATTTTTGCCATTGAAAAACGTCCAGAAATGATTGAAGCTACTGACTGAATGAAAGGAGCTGGCATCTCACTCTCTTTGAATATTCTTTATCATGCTAAGAGGAGCAGGAAAAAGCAAAAAATTTCAGAATTGCACCTTGCAATGCGGAGAAATTACTGTTTGTGCATTTACAATATTTATTGATTTTTGCTATTGAAAAACATCATGTTATTCATATACCAGAAATGATTGAAGCTACTGACTGAATGAAAGGAGCTGGCATCTCACTCTTTGAATCTTCTTTATCATGCTAAGAGGAGCAGGAAAAAGCAAAAAATTTCAGAATTGCACCTTGCAATGCGGAGAAATTACTGTTTGTGCATTTACAATATTCAATGATTTTTGCCATTGAAAAACGTCCAGAAATGATTGAAGCTACTGACTGAATGAAAGGAGCTGGCATCTCACTCTCTTTGAATCTTGTTTATCATGCTAAGAGGAGCAGGAAAAAGCAAAAAATTTCAGAATTGCACCTTGCAATGCGGAGAAATTACTGTTTGTGCATTTACAATATTCATTGATTTTTGCCATTGAAAAACGTCCAGAAATGATTGAAGCTACTGACTGAATGAAAGGAGCTGGCATCTCACACTTTGAATCTTCTTTATCATGCTAAGAGGAGCAGGAAAAAGCAAAAAATTTCAGAATTGCACCTTGCAATGCGGAGAAATTACTGTTTGTGCATTTACAATATTCATTGATTTTTGCTATTGAAAAACATCATGTTATTCATATACCAGAAATGATTGAAGCTACTGACTGAATGAAAAGAGCTGGCATCTCACTCTCTTTGAATCTTCTTTATCATGCTAAGAGGAGCAGGAAAAAGCAAAAAATTTCAGAATTGCACCTTGCAATGCGGAGAAATTATAGTTTGTGCATTTACAATATTCATTGATTTTTGCCATTGAAAAACGTCCAGAAATGATTGAAGCTACTGACTGAATGAAAGGAGCTGGCATCTCACTCTCTTTGAATCTTCTTTATCATGCTAAGAGGAGCAGGAAAAAGCAAAAAATTTCAGAATTGCACCTTGCAATGCGGAGAAATTACTGTTTGTGCATTTACAATATTCATTGATTTTTGCCATTGAAAAACGTCCAGAAATGATTGAAGCTACTGACTGAATGAAAGGAGCTGGCATCTCACTCTCTTTGAATCTTCTTTATCATGCTAAGAGGAGCAGGAAAAAGCAAAAAATTTCAGAATTGCACCTTGCAATGCGGAGAAATTACAGTTTGTGCATTTACAATATTCATTGATTTTTGCCATTGAAAAGCGTCCAGAAATGATTGAAGCTACTGACTGAATGAAAGGAGCTGGCATCTCACTCTCTTTGAATCTTCTTTATCATGCTAAGAGGAGCAGGAAAAAGCAAAAAATTTCAGAATTGCACCTTGCAATGCGGAGAAATTACTGTTTGTGCATTTACAATATTCATTGATTTTTGCCATTGAAAAACGTCCAGAAATGATTGAAGGTACTGACTGAATGAAAGGAGCTGGCATCTCACTCTCTTTGAATCTTCTTTATCATGCTAAGAGGAGCAGGAAAAAGCAAAAAATTTCAGAATTGCACCTTGCAATGCGGAGAAATTACTGTTTGTGCATTTACAATATTCATTGATTTTTGCCATTGAAAAACGTCCAGAAATGATTGAAGCTACTGACTGAATGAAAGGAGCTGGCATCTCACTCTCTTTGAATCTTCTTTATCATGCTAAGAGGAGCAGGAAAAAGCAAAAAATTTCAGAATTGCACCTTGCAATGCGGAGAAATTACTGTTTGTGCATTTACAATATTCATTGATTTTTGCCATTGAAAAATGTCCAGAAATGATTGAAGCTACTGACTGAATGAAAGGAGCTGGCATCTCACTCTCTTTGAATCTTCTTTATCATGCTAAGAGGAGCAGGAAAAAGCAAAAAATTTCAGAATTGCGCCTTGCAATGCGGAGAAATTACTGTTTGTGCATTTACAAAATTCATTGATTTTTGCCATTGAAAAATATCATGTTATTCATATACCAGAAATGATTGATGTTTTTCAATGGCAAAAATCAATGAATATTGTAAATGCACAAACAGTAATTTCTCCGCATTGCAAGGTGCAATTCTGAAATTTTTTGCTTTTTCCTGCTAATCCTAGCATGATAAAGAAGATTCAAAGAGAGTGAGATGCCAGCTCCTTTCATTCAGTCAGTAGCTTCAAACATTTCTGGACGTTTTTCAATGGCAAAAATCAATGAATATTGTAAATGCACAAACAGTAATATCTCCACATTGCAAGGTGCAATTCTGAAATTTTTTGCTTTTTCCTGTTAATCCTAGCATGATAAAGAAGATTTAAAGAGAGTGAGATGCCAGCTCCTTTCATTCAGTCAGTAGCTTCAAACATTTCTGGTATATGAAAAACATGTTTTTCAATGGCAAAAATCAATGAATATTGTAAATGCACAAACAGTAATATCTCCACATTGCAAGGTGCAATTCTGAAATTTTTTGCTTTTTCCTGCTAATCCTAGCATGATAAAGAAGATTCAAAGAGAGTGAGATGCCAGCTCCTTTCATTCAGTCAGTAGCTTCAAACATTTCTGGTATATGAAAAACATGTTTTTCAATGGCAAAAATCAATGAATATTGTAAATGCACAAACAGTAATATCTCCACATTGCAAGGTGCAATTCTGAAATTTTTTGCTTTTTCCTGCTAATCCTAGCATGATAAAGAAGATTCAAAGAGAGTGAGATGCCAGCTCCTTTCATTCAGTCAGTAGCTTCAAACATTTCTGGACGTTTTTCAATGGCAAAAATCAATGAATATTGTAAATGCACAAACAGTAATATCTCCACATTGCAAGGTGCAATTCTGAAATTTTTTGCTTTTTCCTGCTAATCCTAGCATGATAAAGAAGATTCAAAGAGAGTGAGATGCCAGCTCCTTTCATTCAGTCAGTAGCTTCAAACATTTCTGGACGTTTTTCAATGGCAAAAATCAATGAATATTGTAAATGCACAAACAGTAATATCTCCACATTGCAAGGTGCAATTCTGAAATTTTTTGCTTTTTCCTGTTAATCCTAGCATGATAAAGAAGATTCAAAGAGAGTGAGATGCCAGCTCCTTTCATTCAGTCAGTAGCTTCAAACATTTCTGGTATATGAAAAACATGTTTTTCAATGGCAAAAATCAATGAATATTGTAAATGCACAAACAGTAATATCTCCACATTGCAAGGTGCAATTCTGAAATTTTTTGTTTTTTCCTGTTAATCCTAGCATGATAAAGAAGATTCAAAGAGAGTGAGATGCCAGCTCCTTTCATTCAGTCAGTAGCTTCAAACATTTCTGGTATATGAAAAACATGTTTTTCAATGGCAAAAATCAATGAATATTGTAAATGCACAAACAGTAATATCTCCACATAGCAAGGTGCAATTCTGAAATTTTTTGCTTTTTCCTGCTAATCCTAGCATGATAAAGAAGATTCAAAGAGAGTGAGATGCCAGCTCCTTTCATTCAGTCAGTAGCTTCAAACATTTCTGGTATATGAAAAACATGTTTTTCAATGGCAAAAATCAATGAATATTGTAAATGCACAAACAGTAATATCTCCACATTGCAAGGTGCAATTCTGAAATTTTTAGCTTTTTCCTGTTAATCCTAGCATGATAAAGAAGATTCAAAGAGAGTGAGATGCCAGCTCCTTTCATTCAGTCAGTAGCTTCAAACATTTCTGGACGTTTTTCAATGGCAAAAATCAATGAATATTGTAAATGCACAAACAGTAATATCTCCACATTGCAAGGTGCAATTCTGAAATTTTTTGCTTTTTCCTGTTAATCCTAGCATGATAAAGAAGATTCAAAGAGAGTGAGATACCAGCTCCTTTCATTCAGTCAGTAGCTTCAAACATTTCTGGTATATGAAAAACATGTTTTTCAATGGCAAAAATCAATGAATATTGTAAATGCACAAACAGTAATATCTCCACATTGGAAGGTGCAATTCTGAAATTTTTTGCTTTTTCCTGCTAATCCTAGCATGATAAAGAAGATTCAAAGAGAGTGAGATGCCAGCTAATTTCATTCAGTCAGTAGCTTCAAACATTTCTGGACGTTTTTCAATGGCAAAAATCAATGAATATTGTAAATGCACAAACAGTAATATCTCCACATTGCAAGGTGCAATTCTGAAATTTTTTGCTTTTTCCTGTTAATCCTAGCATGATAAAGAAGATTCAAAGAGAGTGAGATGCCAGCTCCTTTCATTCAAGTCAGTAGCTTCAAACATTTCTGGTATATGAAAAACATGTTTTTCAATGGCAAAAATCAATGAATATTGTAAATGCACAAACAGTAATATCTCCACATTGCAAGGTGCAATTCTGAAATTTTTTGCTTTTTCCTGCTTATCCTAGCATGATAAAGAAGATTCAAAGAGAGTGAGATGCCAGCTCCTTTCATTCAGTCAGTAGCTTCAAACATTTCTGGTATATGAAAAACATGTTTTTCAATGGCAAAAATCAATGAATATTGTAAATGCACAAACAGTAATATCTCCACATTGCAAGGTGCAATTCTGAAATTTTTTTGCTTTTTCCTGCTAATCCTAGCATGATAAAGAAGATTCAAAGAGAGTGAGATGCCAGCTCCTTTCATTCAGTCAGTAGCTTCAAACATTTCTGGACGTTTTTCAATGGCAAAATCAATGAATATTGTAAATGCACAAACAGTAATATCTCCACATTGCAAGGTGCAATTCTGAAATTTTTTGCTTTTTCCTGTTAATCCTAGCATGATAAAGAAGATTCAAAGACAGTGAGATGCCAGCTCCTTTCATTCAGTCAGTAGCTTCAAACATTTCTGGTATATGAAAAACATGTTTTTCAATGGCAAAAATCAATGAATATTGTAAATGCACAAACAGTAATATCTCCACATTGCAAGGTGCAATTCTGAAATTTTTTGCTTTTTCCTGCTAATCCTAGCATGATAAAGAAGATTCAAAGAGAGTGAGATGCCAGCTCCTTTCATTCCGTCAGTAGCTTCAAACATTTCTGGTATATGAAAAACATGTTTTTCAATGGCAAAAATCAATGAATATTGTAAATGCACAAACAGTAATATCTCCACATTGCAAGGTGCAATTCTGAAATTTTTTGCTTTTTCCTGCTAATCCTAGCATGATAAAGAAGATTCAAAGAGAGTGAGATGCCAGCTCCTTTCATTCAGTCAGTAGCTTCAAACATTTCTGGACGTTTTTCAATGGCAAAAATCAATGAATATTGTAAATGCACAAACAGTAATATCTCCACATTGCAAGGTGCAATTCTGAAATTTTTTGCTTTTTCCTGCTAATCCTAGCATGATAAAGAAGATTCAAAGAGAGTGAGATGCCAGCTCCTTTCATTCAGTCAGTAGCTTCAAACATTTCTTGTATATGAAAAACATGTTTTTCAATGGCAAAAATCAATGAAAATTGTAAATGCACAAACAGCAATATCTCCACATTGCAAGGTGCAATTCTGAAATTTTTTGCTTTTTCCTGCTAATCCTAGCATGATAAAGAAGATTCAAAGAGAGTGAGATGCCAGCTCCTTTCATTCAGTCAGTAGCTTCAAACATTTCTGGTATATGAAAAACATGTTTTTCAATGGCAAAAATCAATGAATATTGTAAATGCACAAACAGTAATATCTCCACATTGCAAGGTGCAATTCTGAAATTTTTTGCTTTTTCCTGTTAATCCTAGCATGATAAAGAAGATTCAAAGAGAGTGAGATGCCAGCTCCTTTCATTCAGTCAGTAGCTTCAAACATTTCTGGTATATGAAAAACATGTTTTTCAATGGCAAAAATCAATGAATATTGTAAATGCACAAACAGTAATATCTCCACATTGCAAGGTGCAATTCTGAAATTTTTTGCTTTTTCCTGCTAATCCTAGCATGATAAAGAAGATTCAAAGAGAGTGAGATGCCAGCTCCTTTCATTCAGTCAGTAGCTTCAAACATTTCTGGTATATGAAAAACATGTTTTTCAATGGCAAAAATCAATGAATATTGTAAATGCACAAACAGTAATATCTCCACATTGCAAGGTGCAATTCTGAAATTTTTTGCTTTTTCCTGCTAATCCAAGCATGATAAAGAAGATTCAAAGAGAGTGAGATGCCAGCTCCTTTCATTCAGTCAGTAGCTTCAAACATTTCTGGTATATGAATAACATGATGTTTTTCAATGGCAAAAATCAATGAATATTGTAAATGCACAAACAGTAATTTCTCCGCATTGCAAGGTGCAATTCTGAAATTTTTTGCTTTTTCCTGCTCCTCTTAGCATGATAAAGAAGATTCAAAGAGAGTGAGATGCCAGCTCCTTTCATTCAGTCAGTAGCTTCAAACATTTCTGGTATATGAATAACATGATGTTTTTCAATGGCAAAAATCAATGAATATTGTAAATGCACAAACAGTAATTTCTCCGCATTGCAAGGTGCAATTCTGAAATTTTTTGCTTTTTCCTGCTCCTCTTAGCATGATAAAGACAATTCAAAGAGAGTGAGATGCCAGCTCCTTTCATTCAGTCAGTAGCTTCAATCATTTCTGGACGTTTTTCAATGGCAAAAATCAATGAATATTGTAAATGCACAAACAGTAATTTCTCCGCATTGCAAGGTGCAATTCTGAAATTTTTTGCTTTTTCCTGCTCCTCTTAGCATGATAAAGAAAATTCAGAGTGAGATGCCAGCTGCTTTCATTCAGTCAGTAGCTTCAATCATTTCTGGACGTTTTTCAATGGCAAAAATCAATGAATATTGTAAATGCACAAACAGTAATATCTCCACATTGCAAGGTGCAATTCTGAAATTTTTTGCTTTTTCCTGTTAATCCTAGCATGATAAAGAAGATTCAAAGAGAGTGAGATGCCAGCTCCTTTCATTCAGTCAGTAGCTTCAAACATTTCTGGTATATGAAAAACATGTTTTTCAATGGCAAAAATCAATGAATATTGTAAATGCACAAACAGTAATATCTCCACATTGCAAGGTGCAATTCTGAAATTTTTTGCTTTTTCCTGCTAATCCAAGCATGATAAAGAAGATTCAAAGAGAGTGAGATGCCAGCTCCTTTCATTCAGTCAGTAGCTTCAAACATTTCTGGTATATGAATAACATGATGTTTTTCAATGGCAAAAATCAATGAATATTGTAAATGCACAAACAGTAATTTCTCCGCATTGCAAGGTGCAATTCTGAAATTTTTTGCTTTTTCCTGCTCCTCTTAGCATGATAAAGAAGATTCAAAGAGAGTGAGATGCCAGCTCCTTTCACTCAGTCAGTAGCTTCAAACATTTCTGGTATATGAATAACATGATGTTTTTCAATGGCAAAAATCAATGAATATTGTAAATGCACAAACAGTAATTTCTCCGCATTGCAAGGTGCAATTCTGAAATTTTTTGCTTTTTCCTGCTCCTCTTAGCATGATAAAGACGATTCAAAGAGAGTGAGATGCCAGCTCCTTTCATTCAGTCAGTAGCTTCAATCATTTCTGGACGTTTTTCAATGGCAAAAATCAATGAATATTGTAAATGCACAAACAGTTATTTCTCCGCATTGCAAGGTGCAATTCTGAAATTTTTTGCTTTTTCCTGCTCCTCTTAGCATGATAAAGAAAATTCAGAGTGAGATGCCAGCTGCTTTCATTCAGTCAGTAGCTTCAATCATTTCTGGACGTTTTTCAATGGCAAAAATCAATGAATATTGTAAATGCACAAACAGTAATTTCTCCGCATTGCAAGGTGCAATTCTGAAATTTTTTGCTTTTTCCTGCTCCTCTTAGCATGATAAAGAAGATTCAAAGAGAGTGAGATGCCAGCTCCTTTCATTCAGTCAGTAGCTTCAAACATTTCTGGTATATGAATAACATGATGTTTTTCAATGGCAAAAATCAATGAATATTGTAAATGCACAAACAGTAATTTCTCCGCATTGCAAGGTGCAATTCTGAAATTTTTTGCTTTTTCCTGCTCCTCTTAGCATGATAAAGAAGATTCAAAGAGAGTGAGATGCCAGCTCCTTTCGTTCAGTCAGTAGCTTCAATCATTTCTGGACGTTTTTCAAAGGCAAAAATCATTGAATATTGTAAATGCACAAACAGTAATTTCTCCGCATTGCAAGGTGCAATTCTGAAATTTTTTACTTTTTCCTGCTCCTCTTAGCATGATAAAGAAGATTCAAAGAGAGTGAGATGCCAGCTCCTTTTATTCAGTCAGTAGCTTCAATCATTTCTGGTATATGAATAACATGATGTTTTTCAATGGCAAAAATCAATGAATATTGTAAATGCACAAACAGTAATTTCTCCGCATTGCAAGGTGCAATTCTGAAGTTTTTTGCTTTTTCCTGCTCCTCTTAGCATGATAAAGAAGATTCAAAGAGAGTGAGATGCCAGCTCCTTTCATTCAGTCAGTAGCTTCAATCATTTCTGGACGTTTTTCAATGGCAAAAATCATTGAATATTGTAAATGCACAAACAGTAATTTCTCCGCATTGCAAGGTGCAATTCTGAAATTTTTTACTTTTTCCTGCTCCTCTTAGCATGATAAAGAAGATTCAAAGAGAGTGAGATGCCAGCTCCTTTCATTCAGTCAGTAGCTTCAATCATTTCTGGTATATGAATAACATGATGTTTTTCAATGTCAAAAATCAATGAATATTGTAAATGCACAAACAGTAATTTCTCCGCATTGCAAGGTGCAATTCTGAAATTTTTTGCTTTTTCCTGCTCCTCTTAGCATGCTAAAGAAGATTCAAAGAGAGTGAGATGCCAGCTCCTTTCATTCAGTCAGTAGCTTCAATCATTTCTGGACGTTTTTCAATGGCAAAAATCAATGAATATTGTAAATGCACAAACAGTAATTTCTCCGCATTGCAAGGTGCAATTCTGAAATTTTTTGCTTTTTCCTGCTCCTCTTAGCATGATAAAGAAAATTCAGAGTGAGATGCCAGCTCCTTTCATTCAGTCAGTAGCTTCAATCATTTCTGGACGTTTTTCAATGGCAAAAATCAATGAATATTGTAAATGCACAAACAGTAATTTCTCCGCATTGCAAGGTGCAATTCTGAAATTTTTTGCTTTTTCCTGCTCCTCTTAGCATGATAAAGAAGATTCAAAGAGAGTGAGATGCCAGCTCCTTTCATTCAGTCAGTAGCTTCAAACATTTCTGGTATATGAATAACATGATGTTTTTCAATGGCAAAAATCAATGAATATTGTAAATGCACAAACAGTAATTTCTCCGCATTGCAAGGTGCAATTCTGAAATTTTTTGCTTTTTCCTGCTCCTCTTAGCATGATAAAGAAGATTCAAAGAGAGTGAGATGCCAGCTCCTTTCGTTCAGTCAGTAGCTTCAATCATTTCTGGATGTTTTTCAAAGGCAAAAATCATTGAATATTGTAAATGCACAAACAGTAATTTCTCCGCATTGCAAGGTGCAATTCTGAATTTTTTTACTTTTTCCTGCTCCTCTTAGCATGATAAAGAAGATTCAAAGAGAGAGAGATGCCAGCTCCTTTCATTCAGTCAGTAGCTTCAATCATTTCTGGTATATGAATAACATGATGTTTTTCAATGGCAAAAATCAATGAATATTGTAAATGCACAAACAGTAATTTCTCCGCATTGCAAGGTGCAATTCTGAAGTTTTTTGCTTTTTCCTGCTCCTCTTAGCATGATAAAGAAGATTCAAAGAGAGTGAGATGCCAGCTCCTTTCATTCAGTCAGTAGCTTCAATCATTTCTGGACGTTTTTCAATGGCAAAAATCATTGAATATTGTAAATGCACAAACAGTAATTTCTCCGCATTGCAAGGTGCAATTCTGAAATTTTTTGCTTTTTCCTGCTCCTCTTAGCATGATAAAGAAGATTCAAAGAGAGTGAGATGCCAGCTCCTTTCATTCAGTCAGTAGCTTCAATCATTTCTGGTATATGAATAACATGATGTTTTTCAATGGCAAAAATCAATGAATATTGTAAATGCACAAACAGTAATTTCTCCGCATTGCAAGGTGCAATTCTGAAATTTTTTGCTTTTTCCTGCTCCTCTTAGCATAATAAAGAAGATTCAAAGAAAGTGAGATGCCAGCTCCTTTCATTCAGTCAGTAGCTTCAATCATTTCTGGACGTTTTTCAATGGCAAACATCAATGAATATTGTAAATGCACAAACAGTAATTTCTTCGCATTGCAAGGTGCAATTCTGAAATTTTTTGCTTTTTCCTGCTCCTCTTAGCATGATAAACAAGATTCAAAGAGAGTGAGATGCCAGCTCCTTTCATTCAGTCAGTAGCTTCAATCATTTCTGGACGTTTTTCAATGGCAAAAATCAATGAATATTGTAAATGCACAAACAGTAATTTCTCCGCATTGCAAGGTGCAATTCTGAAATTTTTTACTTTTTCCTGCTCCTCTTAGCATGATAAAGAAGATTCAAAGAGAGTGAGATGCCAGCTCCTTTCATTCAGTCAGTAGCTTCAAACATTCCTGGTATATGAATAACATAATGTTTTTCAATGGCAAAAATCAATGAATATTGTAAATGCACAAACAGTAATTTCTCCGCATTGCAAGGTGCAATTCTGAAATTTTTTGCTTTTTCCTGCTCCTCTTAGCATGATAAACAAGATTAAAAGAGAGTGAGATGCCAGCTCCTTTCATTCAGTCAGTAGCTTCAATCATTTCTGGACATTTTTCAATGGCAAAAATCAATGAATATTGTAAATGCACAAACAGTAATTTCTCCGCATTGCAAGGTGCAATTCTGAAATTTTTTGCTTTTTCCTGCTCCTCTTAGCATGATAAAGAAGATTCAAAGAGAGTGAGATGCCAGCTCCTTTCATTCAGTCAGTAGCTTCAAACATTCCTGGTATATGAATAACATGATGTTTTTCAATGGCAAAAATCAATGAATATTGTAAATGCACAAACAGTAATTTCTCCGCATTGCAAGGTGCAATTCTGAAATTTTTTGCTTTTTCCTGCTCCTCTTAGCATGATAAAGAAGATTCAAAGAGAGTGAGATGCCAGCTCCTTTCATTCAGTCAGTAGCTTCAATCATTTCTGGACGTTTTTCAATTGCAAAAATCAATGAATATTGTAAATGCACAAACAGTAATTTCTCCGCATTGCAAGGTGCAACTCTGAAATTTTTTGCTTTTTCCTGCTCCTCTTAGCATGATAAAGAAGATTCAAAGAGAGTGAGATGCCAGCTCCTTTCATTCAGTCAGTAGCTTCAATCATTTCTGGTATATGAATAACGTGATGTTTTTCAATGGCAAAAATCAATGAATATTGTAAATGCACAAACAGTAATTTCTCCGCATTGCAAGGTGCAATTCTGAAATTTTTTGCTTTTTCCTGCTCCTCTTAGCATGATAAAGAAGATTCAAAGAGAGTGAGATGCCAGCTCCTTTCATTCAGTCAGTAGCTTCAAACATTTCTGGTATATGAATAACATGATGTTTTTCAATGGCAAAAATCAATGAATATTGTAAATGCACAAACAGTAATTTCTCCGCATTGCAAGGTGCAATTCTGAAATTTTTTGCTTTTTCCTGCTCCTCTTAGCATGATAAAGAAGATTCAAGGAGAGTGAGATGCCAGCTCCTTTCATTCAGTCAGTAGCTTCAAACATTTCTGGTATATGAATAACATGATGTTTTTCAATGGCAAAAATCAATGAATATTGTAAATGCACAAACAGTAATTTCTCCGCATTGCAAGGTGCAATTCTGAAATTTTTTGCTTTATCCTGCTCCTCTTAGCATGATAAAGAAGATTCAAAGAGAGTGAGATGCCAGCTCCTTTCATTCAGTCAGTAGCTTCAATCATTTCTGGACGTTTTTCAATGGCAAAAATCATTGAATATTGTAAATGCACAAACAGTAATTTCTCCGCATTGCAAGGTGCAATTCTGAAATTTTTTACTTTTTCCTGCTCCTCTTAGCATGATAAAGAAGATTCAAAGAGAGTGAGATGCCAGCTCCTTTCATTCAGTCAGTAGCTTCAATCATTTCTGGTATATGAATAACATGATGTTTTTCAATGGCAAAAATCAATGAATATTGTAAATGCACAAACAGTAATTTCTCCGCATTGCAAGGTGCAATTCTGAGATTTTTTGCTTTTTCCTGCTCCTCTTAGCATGATAAAGAAGATTCAAAGAGAGTGAGATGCCAGCTCCTTTCATTCAGTCAGTAGCTTCAATCATTTCTGGACGTTTTTCAATGGCAAAAATCAATGAATATTCTAAATGCACAAACAGTAATTTCTCCGCATTGCAAGGTGCAATTCTGAAATTTTTTGCTTTTTCCTGCTCCTCTTAGCATGATAAACAAGATTCAAAGAGAGTGAGATGCCAGCTCCTTTCATTCAGTCAGTAGCTTCAATCATTTCTGGACGTTTTTCAATGGCAAAAATCAATGAATATTGTAAATGCACAAACAGTAATTTCTCCGCATTGCAAGGTGCAATTCTGAAATTTTTTGCTTTTTCCTGCTCCTCTTAGCATGATAAAGAAGATTCAAAGAGAGTGAGAAGCCAGCTCCTTTCATTCAGTCAGTAGCTTCAATCATTTCTGGACGTTTTTCAATTGCAAAAATCAATGAATATTGTAAATGCACAAACAGTAATTTCTCCGCATTGCAAGGTGCAATTCTGAAATTTTTTGCTTTTTCCTGCTCCTCTTAGCATGATAAAGAAGATTCAAAGAGAGTGAGATGCCAGCTCCTTTCATTCAGTCAGTAGCTTCAATCATTTCTGGTATATGAATAACATGATGTTTTTCAATGGCAAAAATCAATGAATATTGTAAATGCACAAACAGTAATTTCTCCGCATTGCAAGGTGCAATTCTGAAATTTTTTGCTTTTTCCTGCTCCTCTTAGCATGATAAAGAAGATTCAAAGAGAGTGAGATTCCAGCTCCTTTCATTCAGTCAGTAGCTTCAATCATTTCTGGACGTTTTTCAATGGCAAAAATCAATGAATATTGTAAATGCACAAACAGTAATTTCTCCGCATTGCAAGGTGCAATTCTGAAATTTTTTGCTTTTTCCTGCTCCTCTTAGCATGATAAAGAAGATTCAAAGAGAGTGAGATGCCAGCTCCTTTCATTCAGTCAGTAGCTTCAATCATTTCTGGACGTTTTTCAATGGCAAAAATCAATGAATATTGTAAATGCACAAACAGTAATTTCTCCGCATTGCAAGGTGCAATTCTGAAATTTTTTGCTTTTTCCTGCTCCTCTTAGCATGATAAAAAAGATTCAAAGAGAGTGAGATGCCAGCTCCTTTCATTCAGTCAGTAGCTTCAAACATTTCTGGTATATGAATAACATGATGTTTTTCAATGGCAAAAATCAATGAATATTGTAAATGCACAAACAGTAATTTCTCCGCATTGCAAGGTGCAATTCTGAAATTTTTTGCTTTTTCCTGCTCCTCTTAGCATGATAAAGAAGATTCAAAGAGAGTGAGACGCCAGCTCCTTTCGTTCAGTCAGTAGCTTCAATCATTTCTGGACGTTTTTCAATGGCAAAAATCATTGAATATTGTAAATGCACAAACAGCAATTTCTCCGCATTGCAAGGTGCAATTCTGAAATTTTTTACTTTTTCCTGCTCCTCTTAGCATGATAAAGAAGATTCAAAGAGAGTGAGATGCCAGCTCCTTTCATTCAGTCAGTAGCTTCAATCATTTCTGGTATATGAATAACATGATGTTTTTCAATGGCAAAAATCAATGAATATTGTAAATGCACAAACAGTAATTTCTCCGCATTGCAAGGTGCAATTCTGAAATTTTTTGCTTTTTCCTGCTCCTCTTAGCATGATAAAGAAGATTCAAAGAGAGTGAGATGCCAGCTCCTTTCATTCAGTCAGTAGCTTCAATCATTTCTGGACGTTTTTCAATGGCAAAAATCAACGAATATTGTAAATGCACAAACAGTAATTTCTCCGCATTGCAAGGTGCAATTCTGAAATTTTTTGCTTTTTCCTGCTCCTCTTAGCATGATAAAGAAGATTCAAAGAGAGTGAGATGCCAGCTCCTTACATTCAGTCAGTAGCTTCAATCATTTCTGGTAAATGAATAACATGATGTTTTTCAATGGCAAAAATCAATGAATTTTGTAAATGCACAAACAGTAATTTCTCCGCATTGCAAGGCGCAATTCTGAAATTTTTTGCTTTTTCCTGCTCCTCTTAGCATGATAAAGAAGATTCAAAGAGAGTGAGATGCCAGCTCCTTTCAATCAGTCAGTAGCTTCAATCATTTCTGGACGTTTTTCAATGGCAAAAATCAATGAATATTGTAAATGCACAAACAGTAATTTCTCCGCATTGCAAGGTGCAATTCTGAAATTTTATGCTTTTTCCTGCTCCTCTTAGCATGATAAAGAAGATTCAAAGAGAGTGAGATGCCAGCTCCTTTCATTCAGTCAGTAGCTTCAATCATTTCTGGACGTTTTTCAATGGCAAAAATCAATGAATATTGTAAATGCACAAACAATAATTTTTCCGCATTGCAAGGTGCAATTCTGAAATTTTTTGCTTATTCCTGCTCCTCTTAGCATGATAAAGAAGATTCAAAGAGAGTGAGGTGCCAGCTCCTTTCATTCAGTCAGTAGCTTCAAACATTTCTGGTATATGAATAACGTTTTTCAATGGCAAAAATCAATGAATATTGTAAATGCACAAACAGTTATTTCTCCGCATTGCAAGGTGCAATTCTGAAATTTTTTGCTTTTTCCTGCTCCTCTTAGCATGATAAAGAAGATTCAAAGAGAGTGAGATGCCAGCTCCTTTCATTCAGTCAGTAGCTTCAATCATTTCTGGACGTTTTTCAATGGCAAAAATCAATGAATATTGTAAATGCACAAACAGTAATTTCTCCGCATTGCAAGGTGCAATTCTGAAATTTTTTGCTTTTTCCTGCTCCTCTTAGCATGATAAAGAAGATTCAAAGAGAGTGAGATGCCAGCTCCTTTCATTCAGTCAGTAGCTTCAATCATTTCTGGACGTTTTTCAATGGCAAAAATCAATGAATATTGTAAATGCACAAACAGTAATTTCTCCGCATTGCAAGGTGCAATTCTGAAATTTTTTGCTTTTTCCTGCTCCTCTTAGCATGATAAAGAAGATTCAAAGAGAGTGAGATGCCAGCTCCTTTCATTCAGTCAGTAGCTTCAATCATTTCTGGACGTTTTTCAATGGCAAAAATCAATGAATATTGTAAATGCACAAACAGTAATTTCTCCGCATTGCAAGGTGCAATTCTGAAATTTTTGCTTTTTCCTGCTCCTCTTAGCATGATAAAGAAGATTCAAAGAGAGTGAGGTGCCAGCTCCTTTCATTCAGTCAGTAGCTTCAAACATTTCTGGTATATGAATAACATGTTTTTCAATGGCAAAAATCAATGAATATTGTAAATGCACAAACAGTAATTTCTCCGCATTGCAAGGAGCAATTCTGAAATTTTTTGCTTTTTCCTGCTCCTCTTAGCATGATAAAGAAGATTCAAAGAGAGTGAGATGCCAGCTCCTTTCATTCAGTCAGTAGCTTCAATCATTTCTGGACGTTTTTCAATGGCAAAAATCAATGAATATTGTAAATGCACAAACTGTAATTTCTCCGCATTGCAAGGTGCAATTCTGAAATTTTTTGCTTTTTCCTGCTCCTCTTAGCATGATAAAGAAGATTCAAAGAGAGTGAGATGCCAGCTCTTTTCATTCAGTCAGTAGCTTCAATCATTTCTGGACGTTTTTCAATGGCAAAAATCAATGAATATTGTAAATGCACAAACAGTAATTTCTCCGCATTGCAAGGTGCAATTCTGAAATTTTTTGCTTTTTCCTGCTCCTCTTAGCATGATAAAGAAGATTCAAAGAGAGTGAGATGCCAGCTCCTTTCATTCAATCAGTAGCTTCAAACATTTCTGGTATATGAATAACATGATGTTTTTCAATGGCAAAAATCAATGAATATTGTAAATGCACAAACAGTAATTTCTCCGCATTGCAAGGTGCAATTCTGAAATTTTTTGCTTTTTCCTGCTCCTCTTAGCATGATAAAGAAGATTCAAAGAGAGTGAGATGCCAGCTCCTTTCATTCAGTCAGTAGCTTCAATCATTTCTGGACGTTTTTCAATGGCAAAAATCAATGAATATTGTAAATGCACAAACAGTAATTTCTCCGCATTGCAAGGTGCAATTCTGAAATTTTTTGCTTTTTCCTGCTCCTCTTAGCATGATAAAGAAGATTCAAAGAGAGTGAGATGCCAGCTCCTTACATTCAGTCAGTAGCTTCAATCATTTCTGGTAAATGAATAACATGATGTTTTTCAATGGCAAAAATCAATGAATTTTGTAAATGCACAAACAGTAATTTCTCCGCATTGCAAGGCGCAATTCTGAAATTTTTTGCTTTTTCCTGCTCCTCTTAGCATGATAAAGAAGATTCAAAGAGAGTGAGATGCCAGCTCCTTTCAATCAGTCAGTAGCTTCAATCATTTCTGGACGTTTTTCAATGGCAAAAATCAATGAATATTGTAAATGCACAAACTGTAATTTCTCCGCATTGCAAGGTGCAATTCTGAAATTTTTTGCTTTTTCCTGCTCCTCTTAGCATGATAAAGAAGATTCAAAGAGAGTGAGATGCCAGCTCCTTTCATTCAGTCAGTAGCTTCAATCATTTCTGGACGTTTTTCAATGGCAAAAATCAATGAATATTGTAAATGCACAAACAGTAATTTTTCCGCATTGCAAGGTGCAATTCTGAAATTTTTTGCTTATTCCTGCTCCTCTTAGCATGTTAAAGAAGATTCAAAGAGAGTGAGGTGCCAGCTCCTTTCATTCAGTCAGTAGCTTCAAACATTTCTGGTATATGAATAACGTTTTTCAATGGCAAAAATCAATGAATATTGTAAATGCACAAACAGTTATTTCTCCGCATTGCAAGGTGCAATTCTGAAATTTTTTGCTTTTTCCTGCTCCTCTTAGCATGATAAAGAAGATTCAAAGAGAGTGAGATGCCAGCTCCTTTCATTCAGTCAGTAGCTTCAATCATTTCTGGACGTTTTTCAATGGCAAAAATCAATGAATATTGTAAATGCACAAACAGTAATTTCTCCGCATTGCAAGGTGCAATTCTGAAATTTTTTGCTTTTTCCTGCTCCTCTTAGCATGATAAAGAAGATTCAAAGAGAGTGAGATGCCAGCTCCTTTCATTCAGTCAGTAGCTTCAATCATTTCTGGACGTTTTTCAATGGCAAAAATCAATGAATATTGTAAATGCACAAACAGTAATTTCTCCGCATTGCAAGGTGCAATTCTGAAATTTTTTGCTTTTTCCTGCTCCTCTTAGCATGATAAAGAAGATTCAAAGAGAGTGAGATGCCAGCTCCTTTCATTCAGTCAGTAGCTTCAATCATTTCTGGACGTTTTTCAATGGCAAAAATCAATGAATATTGTAAATGCACAAACAGTAATTTCTCCGCATTGCAAGGTGCAATTCTGAAATTTTTGCTTTTTCCTGCTCCTCTTAGCATGATAAAGAAGATTCAAAGAGAGTGAGGTGCCAGCTCCTTTCATTCAGTCAGTAGCTTCAAACATTTCTGGTATATGAATAACATGTTTTTCAATGGCAAAAATCAATGAATATTGTAAATGCACAAACAGTAATTTCTCCGCATTGCAAGGAGCAATTCTGAAATTTTTTGCTTTTTCCTGCTCCTCTTAGCATGATAAAGAAGATTCAAAGAGAGTGAGATGCCAGCTCCTTTCATTCAGTCAGTAGCTTCAATCATTTCTGGATGTTTTTCAATGGCAAAAATCAATGAATATTGTAAATGCACAAACTGTAATTTCTCCGCATTGCAAGGTGCAATTCTGAAATTTTTTGCTTTTTCCTGCTCCTCTTAGCATGATAAAGAAGATTCAAAGAGAGTGAGATGCCAGCTCTTTTCATTCAGTCAGTAGCTTCAATCATTTCTGGACGTTTTTCAATGGCAAAAATCAATGAATATTGTAAATGCACAAACAGTAATTTCTCCGCATTGCAAGGTGCAATTCTGAAATTTTTTGCTTTTTCCTGCTCCTCTTAGCATGATAAAGAAGATTCAAAGAGAGTGAGATGCCAGCTCCTTTCATTCAGTCAGTAGCTTCAATCATTTCTGGACGTTTTTCAATGGCAAAAATCAATGAATATTGTAAATGCACAAACAGTAATTTCTCCGCATTGCAAGGTGCAATTCTGAAATTTTTTGCTTTTTCCTGCTCCTCTTAGCATGATAAAGAAGATTCAAAGAGAGTGAGGTGCCAGCTCCTTTCATTCAGTCAGTAGCTTCAAACATTTCTGGTATATGAATAACATGTTTTTCAATGGCAAAAATCAATGAATATTGTAAATGCACAAACTGTAATTTCTCCGCATTGCAAGGTGCAATTCTGAAATTTTTTGCTTTTTCCTGCTCCTCTTAGCATGATAAAGAAAATTCAAAGAGAGTGAGATGCCAGCTCCTTTCATTCAGTCAGTAGCTTCAATCATTTCTGGACGTTTTTCAATGGCAAAAATCAATGAATATTGTAAATGCACAAACAGTAATTTCTCCGCATTGCAAGGTGCAATTCTGAAATTTTTTGCTTTTTCCTGCTCCTCTTAGCATGATAAAGAAGATTCAAAGAGAGTGAGATGCCAGCTCCTTTCATTCAGTCAGTAGCTTCAATCATTTCTGGACGTTTTTCAATGGCAAAAATCAATGAATATTGTAAATGCACAAACTGTAATTTCTCCGCATTGTAAGGTGCAATTCTGAAATTTTTTGCTTTTTCCTGCTCCTCTTAGCATGATAAAGAAGATTCAAAGAGAGTGAGATGCCAGCTCCTTTCATTCAGTCAGTAGCTTCAATCATTTCTGGACGTTTTTCAATGGCAAAAATCAATGAATATTGTAAATGCACAAACAGTAATTTCTCCGCATTGCAAGGTGCAATTCTGAAATTTTTTGCTTTTTCCTGCTCCCCTTAGCATGGTAAAGAAGATTCAAAGAGAGTGAGATGCCAGCTCCTTTCATTCAGTCAGTAGCTTCAATCATTTCTGGACGTTTTTCAATGGCAAAAATCAATGAATATTGTAAATGCACAAACAGAAATTTCTCCGCATTGCAAGGTGCAATTCTGAAATTTTTTGCTTTTTCCTGCTCCTCTTAGCATGATAAAGAAGATTCAAAGAGAGTGAGATGCCAGCTCCTTTCATTCAGTCAGTAGCTTCAAATATTTCTGGTATATGAATAACATGATGTTTTTCAATGGCAAAAATCAATGAATATTGTAAATGCACAAACAGTAATTTCTCCGCATTGCAAGGTGCAATTCTGAAATTTTTTGCTTTTTCCTGCTCCTCTTAGCATGATAAAGAAGATTCAAAGAGAGTGAGATGCCAGCTCCTTTCGTTCAGTCAGTAGCTTCAATCATTTCTGGACGTTTTTCAATGGCAAAAATCATTGAATATTGTAAATGCACAAACAGTAATTTCTCCGCATTGCAAGGTGCAATTCTGAAATTTTTTACATTTTCCTGCTCCTCTTAGCATGATAAAGAAGATTCAAAGAGAGTGAGATGCCAGCTCCTTTCATTCAGTCAGTAGCTTCAATCATTTCTGGTATATGAATAACATGATGTTTTTCAATGGCAAAAATCAATGAATATTGTAAATGCACAAACAGTAATTTCTCCGCATTGCAAGGTGCAATTCTGAAATTTTTTGCTTTTTCCTGCTCCTCTTAGCATGATAAAGAAGATTCAAAGAGAGTGAGATGCCAGCTCCTTTCATTCAGTCAGTAGCTTCAATCATTTCTGGACGTTTTTCAATGGCAAAAATCAATGAATATTGTAAATGCACAAACAGTAATTTCTCCGCATTGCAAGGTGCAATTCTGCAATTTTTTGCTTTTTCCTGCTCCTCTTAGCATGATAAAGAAGATTCAAAGAGAGTGAGGTGCCAGCTCCTTTCATTCAGTCAGTAGCTTCAAACATTTCTGGTATATGAATAACATGTTTTTCAATGGCAAAAATCAATGAATATTGTAAATGCACAAACAGTAATTTCTCCGCATTGCAAGGAGCAATTCTGAAATTTTTTGCTTTTTCCTGCTCCTCTTAGCATGATAAAGAAGATTCAAAGAGAGTGAGATGCCAGCTCCTTTCATTCAGTCAGTAGCTTCAATCATTTCTGGACGTTTTTCAATGGCAAAAATCAATGAATATTGTAAATGCACAAACTGTAATTTCTCCGCATTGCAAGGTGCAATTCTGAAATTTTTTGCTTTTTCCTGCTCCTCTTAGCATGATAAAGAAGATTCAAAGAGAGTGAGATGCCAGCTCCTTTCATTCAGTCAGTAGCTTCAATCATTTCTGGACGTTTTTCAATGGCAAAAATCAATGAATATTGTAAATGCACAAACAGTAATTTCTCCGCATTGCAAGGTGCAATTCTGAAATTTTTTGCTTTTTCCTGCTCCTCTTAGCATGATAAAGAAGATTCAAAGAGAGTGAGATGCCAGCTCCTTTCATTCAGTCAGTAGCTTCAATCATTTCTGGACGTTTTTCAATGGCAAAAATCAATGAATATTGTAAATGCACAAACAGTAATTTCTCCGCATTGCAAGGTGCAATTCTGAAATTTTTTGCTTTTTCCTGCTCCTCTTAGCATGATAAAGAAGATTCAAAGAGAGTGAGAAGCCAGCTCCTTTCATTCAGTCAGTAGCTTCAATCATTTCTGGACATTTTTCAATTGCAAAAATCAATGAATATTGTAAATGCACAAACAGTAATTTCTCCGCATTGCAAGGTGCAATTCTGAAATTTTTTGCTTTTTCCTGCTCCTCTTAGCATGATAAAGAAGATTCAAAGAGAGTGAGATGCCAGCTCCTTTCATTCAGTCAGTAGCTTCAATCATTTCTGGTATATGAATAACATGATGTTTTTCAATGGCCAAAATCAATGAATATTGTAAATGCACAAACAGTAATTTCTCCGCATTGCAAGGTGCAATTCTGAAATTTTTTGCTTTTTCCTGCTCCTCTTAGCATGATAAAGAAGATTCAAAGAGAGTGAGATGCCAGCTCCTTTCATTCAGTCAGTAGCTTCAATCATTTCTGGACGTTTTTCAATGGCAAAAATCAATGAATATTGTAAATGCACAAACAGTAATTTCTCCGCATTGCAAGGTGCAATTCTGAAATTTTTTGCTTTTTCCTGCTCCTCTTAGCATGATAAAGAAGATTCAAAGAGAGTGAGATGCCAGCTCCTTTCATTCAGTCAGTAGCTTCAATCATTTCTGGACGTTTTTCAATGGCAAAAATCAATGAATATTGTAAATGTACAAACAGTAATTTCTCCGCATTGCAAGGTGCAATTCTGAAATTTTTTGCTTTTTCCTGCTCCTCTTAGCATGATAAAAAAGATTCAAAGAGAGTGAGATGCCAGCTCCTTTCATTCAGTCAGTAGCTTCAAACATTTCTGGTATATGAATAACATGATGTTTTTCAATGGCAAAAATCAATGAATATTGTAAATGCACAAACAGTAATTTCTCCGCATTGCAAGGTGCAATTCTGAAATTTTTTGCTTTTTCCTGCTCCTCTTAGCATGATAAAGAAGATTCAAAGAGAGTGAGACGCCAGCTCCTTTCGTTCAGTCAGTAGCTTCAATCATTTCTGGACGTTTTTCAATGGCAAAAATCATTGAATATTGTAAATGCACAAACAGCAATTTCTCCGCATTGCAAGGTGCAATTCTGAAATTTTTTACTTTTTCCTGCTCCTCTTAGCATGATAAAGAAGATTCAAAGAGAGTGAGATGCCAGCTCCTTTCATTCAGTCAGTAGCTTCAATCATTTCTGGTATATGAATAACATGATGTTTTTCAATGGCAAAAATCAATGAATATTGTAAATGCACAAACAGTAATTTCTCCGCATTGCAAGGTGCAATTCTGAAATTTTTTGCTTTTTCCTGCTCCTCTTAGCATGATAAAGAAGATTCAAAGAGAGTGAGATGCCAGCTCCTTTCATTCAGTCAGTAGCTTCAATCATTTCTGGACGTTTTTCAATGGCAAAAATCAACGAATATTGTAAATGCACAAACAGTAATTTCTCCGCATTGCAAGGTGCAATTCTGAAATTTTTTGCTTTTTCCTGCTCCTCTTAGCATGATAAAGAAGATTCAAAGAGAGTGAGATGCCAGCTCCTTACATTCAGTCAGTAGCTTCAATCATTTCTGGTAAATGAATAACATGATGTTTTTCAATGGCAAAAATCAATGAATTTTGTAAATGCACAAACAGTAATTTCTCCGCATTGCTAGGCGCAATTCTGAAATTTTTTGCTTTTTCCTGCTCCTCTTAGCATGATAAAGAAGATTCAAAGAGAGTGAGATGCCAGCTCCTTTCAATCAGTCAGTAGCTTCAATCATTTCTGGACGTTTTTCAATGGCAAAAATCAATGAATATTGTAAATGCACAAACAGTAATTTCTCCGCATTGCAAGGTGCAATTCTGAAATTTTATGCTTTTTCCTGCTCCTCTTAGCATGATAAAGAAGATTCAAAGAGAGTGAGATGCCAGCTCCTTTCATTCAGTCAGTAGCTTCAATCATTTCTGGACGTTTTTCAATGGCAAAAATCAATGAATATTGTAAATGCACAAACAATAATTTTTCCGCATTGCAAGGTGCAATTCTGAAATTTTTTGCTTATTCCTGCTCCTCTTAGCATGATAAAGAAGATTCAAAGAGAGTGAGGTGCCAGCTCCTTTCATTCAGTCAGTAGCTTCAAACATTTCTGGTATATGAATAACGTTTTTCAATGGCAAAAATCAATGAATATTGTAAATGCACAAACAGTTATTTCTCCGCATTGCAAGGTGCAATTCTGAAATTTTTTGCTTTTTCCTGCTCCTCTTAGCATGATAAAGAAGATTCAAAGAGAGTGAGATGCCAGCTCCTTTCATTCAGTCAGTAGCTTCAATCATTTCTGGACGTTTTTCAATGGCAAAAATCAATGAATATTGTAAATGCACAAACAGTAATTTCTCCGCATTGCAAGGTGCAATTCTGAAATTTTTTGCTTTTTCCTGCTCCTCTTAGCATGATAAAGAATATTCAAAGAGAGTGAGATGCCAGCTCCTTTCATTCAGTCAGTAGCTTCAATCATTTCTGGACGTTTTTCAATGGCAAAAATCAATGAATATTGTAAATGCACAAACAGTAATTTCTCCGCATTGCAAGGTGCAATTCTGAAATTTTTTGCTTTTTCCTGCTCCTCTTAGCATGATAAAGAAGATTCAAAGAGAGTGAGATGCCAGCTCCTTTCATTCAGTCAGTAGCTTCAATCATTTCTGGACGTTTTTCAATGGCAAAAATCAATGAATATTGTAAATGCACAAACAGTAATTTCTCCGCATTGCAAGGTGCAATTCTGAAATTTTTGCTTTTTCCTGCTCCTCTTAGCATGATAAAGAAGATTCAAAGAGAGTGAGGTGCCAGCTCCTTTCATTCAGTCAGTAGCTTCAAACATTTCTGGTATATGAATAACATGTTTTTCAATGGCAAAAATCAATGAATATTGTAAATGCACAAACAGTAATTTCTCCGCATTGCAAGGAGCAATTCTGAAATTTTTTGCTTTTTCCTGCTCCTCTTAGCATGATAAAGAAGATTCAAAGAGAGTGAGATGCCAGCTCCTTTCATTCAGTCAGTAGCTTCAATCATTTCTGGACGTTTTTCAATGGCAAAAATCAATGAATATTGTAAATGCACAAACTGTAATTTCTCCGCATTGCAAGGTGCAATTCTGAAATTTTTTGCTTTTTCCTGCTCCTCTTAGCATGATAAAGAAGATTCAAAGAGAGTGAGATGCCAGCTCTTTTCATTCAGTCAGTAGCTTCAATCATTTCTGGACGTTTTTCAATGGCAAAAATCAATGAATATTGTAAATGCACAAACAGTAATTTCTCCGCATTGCAAGGTGCAATTCTGAAATTTTTTGCTTTTTCCTGCTCCTCTTAGCATGATAAAGAAGATTCAAAGAGAGTGAGATGCCAGCTCCTTTCATTCAGTCAGTAGCTTCAATCATTTCTGGACGTTTTTCAATGGCAAAAATCAATGAATATTGTAAATGCACAAACAGTAATTTCTCCGCATTGCAAGGTGCAATTCTGAAATTTTTTGCTTTTTCCTGCTCCTCTTAGCATGATAAAGAAGATTCAAAGAGAGTGAGAAGCCAGCTCCTTTCATTCAGTCAGTAGCTTCAATCATTTCTGGACATTTTTCAATTGCAAAAATCAATGAATATTGTAAATGCACAAACAGTAATTTCTCCGCATTGCAAGGTGCAATTCTGAAATTTTTTGCTTTTTCCTGCTCCTCTTAGCATGATAAAGAAGATTCAAAGAGAGTGAGATGCCAGCTCCTTTCATTCAGTCAGTAGCTTCAATCATTTCTGGTATATGAATAACATGATGTTTTTCAATGGCCAAAATCAATGAATATTGTAAATGCACAAACAGTAATTTCTCCGCATTGCAAGGTGCAATTCTGAAATTTTTTGCTTTTTCCTGCTCCTCTTAGCATGATAAAGAAGATTCAAAGAGAGTGAGATGCCAGCTCCTTTCATTCAGTCAGTAGCTTCAATCATTTCTGGACGTTTTTCAATGGCAAAAATCAATGAATATTGTAAATGCACAAACAGTAATTTCTCCGCATTGCAAGGTGCAATTCTGAAATTTTTTGCTTTTTCCTGCTCCTCTTAGCATGATAAAGAAGATTCAAAGAGAGTGAGATGCCAGCTCCTTTCATTCAGTCAGTAGCTTCAATCATTTCTGGACGTTTTTCAATGGCAAAAATCAATGAATATTGTAAATGTACAAACAGTAATTTCTCCGCATTGCAAGGTGCAATTCTGAAATTTTTTGCTTTTTCCTGCTCCTCTTAGCATGATAAAAAAGATTCAAAGAGAGTGAGATGCCAGCTCCTTTCATTCAGTCAGTAGCTTCAAACATTTCTGGTATATGAATAACATGATGTTTTTCAATGGCAAAAATCAATGAATATTGTAAATGCACAAACAGTAATTTCTCCGCATTGCAAGGTGCAATTCTGAAATTTTTTGCTTTTTCCTGCTCCTCTTAGCATGATAAAGAAGATTCAAAGAGAGTGAGACGCCAGCTCCTTTCGTTCAGTCAGTAGCTTCAATCATTTCTGGACGTTTTTCAATGGCAAAAATCATTGAATATTGTAAATGCACAAACAGCAATTTCTCCGCATTGCAAGGTGCAATTCTGAAATTTTTTACTTTTTCCTGCTCCTCTTAGCATGATAAAGAAGATTCAAAGAGAGTGAGATGCCAGCTCCTTTCATTCAGTCAGTAGCTTCAATCATTTCTGGTATATGAATAACATGATGTTTTTCAATGGCAAAAATCAATGAATATTGTAAATGCACAAACAGTAATTTCTCCGCATTGCAAGGTGCAATTCTGAAATTTTTTGCTTTTTCCTGCTCCTCTTAGCATGATAAAGAAGATTCAAAGAGAGTGAGATGCCAGCTCCTTTCATTCAGTCAGTAGCTTCAATCATTTCTGGACGTTTTTCAATGGCAAAAATCAACGAATATTGTAAATGCACAAACAGTAATTTCTCCGCATTGCAAGGTGCAATTCTGAAATTTTTTGCTTTTTCCTGCTCCTCTTAGCATGATAAAGAAGATTCAAAGAGAGTGAGATGCCAGCTCCTTACATTCAGTCAGTAGCTTCAATCATTTCTGGTAAATGAATAACATGATGTTTTTCAATGGCAAAAATCAATGAATTTTGTAAATGCACAAACAGTAATTTCTCCGCATTGCAAGGCGCAATTCTGAAATTTTTTGCTTTTTCCTGCTCCTCTTAGCATGATAAAGAAGATTCAAAGAGAGTGAGATGCCAGCTCCTTTCAATCAGTCAGTAGCTTCAATCATTTCTGGACGTTTTTCAATGGCAAAAATCAATGAATATTGTAAATGCACAAACAGTAATTTCTCCGCATTGCAAGGTGCAATTCTGAAATTTTATGCTTTTTCCTGCTCCTCTTAGCATGATAAAGAAGATTCAAAGAGAGTGAGATGCCAGCTCCTTTCATTCAGTCAGTAGCTTCAATCATTTCTGGACGTTTTTCAATGGCAAAAATCAATGAATATTGTAAATGCACAAACAATAATTTTTCCGCATTGCAAGGTGCAATTCTGAAATTTTTTGCTTATTCCTGCTCCTCTTAGCATGATAAAGAAGATTCAAAGAGAGTGAGGTGCCAGCTCCTTTCATTCAGTCAGTAGCTTCAAACATTTCTGGTATATGAATAACGTTTTTCAATGGCAAAAATCAATGAATATTGTAAATGCACAAACAGTTATTTCTCCGCATTGCAAGGTGCAATTCTGAAATTTTTTGCTTTTTCCTGCTCCTCTTAGCATGATAAAGAAGATTCAAAGAGAGTGAGATGCCAGCTCCTTTCATTCAGTCAGTAGCTTCAATCATTTCTGGACGTTTTTCAATGGCAAAAATCAATGAATATTGTAAATGCACAAACAGTAATTTCTCCGCATTGCAAGGTGCAATTCTGAAATTTTTTGCTTTTTCCTGCTCCTCTTAGCATGATAAAGAATATTCAAAGAGAGTGAGATGCCAGCTCCTTTCATTCAGTCAGTAGCTTCAATCATTTCTGGACGTTTTTCAATGGCAAAAATCAATGAATATTGTAAATGCACAAACAGTAATTTCTCCGCATTGCAAGGTGCAATTCTGAAATTTTTTGCTTTTTCCTGCTCCTCTTAGCATGATAAAGAAGATTCAAAGAGAGTGAGATGCCAGCTCCTTTCATTCAGTCAGTAGCTTCAATCATTTCTGGACGTTTTTCAATGGCAAAAATCAATGAATATTGTAAATGCACAAACAGTAATTTCTCCGCATTGCAAGGTGCAATTCTGAAATTTTTGCTTTTTCCTGCTCCTCTTAGCATGATAAAGAAGATTCAAAGAGAGTGAGGTGCCAGCTCCTTTCATTCAGTCAGTAGCTTCAAACATTTCTGGTATATGAATAACATGTTTTTCAATGGCAAAAATCAATGAATATTGTAAATGCACAAACAGTAATTTCTCCGCATTGCAAGGAGCAATTCTGAAATTTTTTGCTTTTTCCTGCTCCTCTTAGCATGATAAAGAAGATTCAAAGAGAGTGAGATGCCAGCTCCTTTCATTCAGTCAGTAGCTTCAATCATTTCTGGACGTTTTTCAATGGCAAAAATCAATGAATATTGTAAATGCACAAACTGTAATTTCTCCGCATTGCAAGGTGCAATTCTGAAATTTTTTGCTTTTTCCTGCTCCTCTTAGCATGATAAAGAAGATTCAAAGAGAGTGAGATGCCAGCTCTTTTCATTCAGTCAGTAGCTTCAATCATTTCTGGACGTTTTTCAATGGCAAAAATCAATGAATATTGTAAATGCACAAACAGTAATTTCTCCGCATTGCAAGGTGCAATTCTGAAATTTTTTGCTTTTTCCTGCTCCTCTTAGCATGATAAAGAAGATTCAAAGAGAGTGAGATGCCAGCTCCTTTCATTCAATCAGTAGCTTCAAACATTTCTGGTATATGAATAACATGATGTTTTTCAATGGCAAAAATCAATGAATATTGTAAATGCACAAACAGTAATTTCTCCGCATTGCAAGGTGCAATTCTGAAATTTTTTGCTTTTTCCTGCTCCTCTTAGCATGATAAAGAAGATTCAAAGAGAGTGAGATGCCAGCTCCTTTCATTCAGTCAGTAGCTTCAATCATTTCTGGACGTTTTTCAATGGCAAAAATCAATGAATATTGTAAATGCACAAACAGTAATTTCTCCGCATTGCAAGGTGCAATTCTGAAATTTTTTGCTTTTTCCTGCTCCTCTTAGCATGATAAAGAAGATTCAAAGAGAGTGAGATGCCAGCTCCTTACATTCAGTCAGTAGCTTCAATCATTTCTGGTAAATGAATAACATGATGTTTTTCAATGGCAAAAATCAATGAATTTTGTAAATGCACAAACAGTAATTTCTCCGCATTGCAAGGCGCAATTCTGAAATTTTTTGCTTTTTCCTGCTCCTCTTAGCATGATAAAGAAGATTCAAAGAGAGTGAGATGCCAGCTCCTTTCATTCAGTCAGTAGCTTCAATCATTTCTGGACGTTTTTCAATGGCAAAAATCAATGAATATTGTAAATGCACAAACAGTAATTTCTCCGCATTGCAAGGTGCAATTCTGAAATTTTTTGCTTTTTCCTGCTCCTCTTAGCATGATAAAGAAGATTCAAAGAGAGTGAGGTGCCAGCTCCTTTCATTCAGTCAGTAGCTTCAAACATTTCTGGTATATGAATAACATGTTTTTCAATGGCAAAAATCAATGAATATTGTAAATGCACAAACAGTAATTTCTCCGCATTGCAAGGAGCAATTCTGAAATTTTTTGCTTTTTCCTGCTCCTCTTAGCATGATAAAGAAGATTCAAAGAGAGTGAGATGCCAGCTCCTTTCATTCAGTCAGTAGCTTCAATCATTTCTGGACGTTTTTCAATGGCAAAAATCAATGAATATTGTAAATGCACAAACTGTAATTTCTCCGCATTGCAAGGTGCAATTCTGAAATTTTTTGCTTTTTCCTGCTCCTCTTAGCATGATAAAGAAGATTCAAAGAGAGTGAGATGCCAGCTCCTTTCATTCAGTCAGTAGCTTCAATCATTTCTGGACGTTTTTCAATGGCAAAAATCAATGAATATTGTAAATGCACAAACAGTAATTTCTCCGCATTGCAAGGTGCAATTCTGAAATTTTTTGCTTTTTCCTGCTCCTCTTAGCATGATAAAGAAGATTCAAAGAGAGTGAGATGCCAGCTCCTTTCATTCAGTCAGTAGCTTCAAACATTTCTGGTATATGAATAACATGATGTTTTTCAATGGCAAAAATTAATGAATATTGTAAATGCACAAACAGTAATTTCTCCGCATTGCAAGGTGCAATTCTGAAATTTTTTGCTTTTTCCAGCTCCTCTTAGCATGATAAAGAAGATTCAAAGAGAGTGAGATGCCAGCTCCTTTCATTCAGTCAGTAGCTTCAATCATTTCTGGACGTTTTTCAATGGCAAAAATCAATGAATATTGTAAATGCACAAACAGTAATTTCTCCGCATTGCAAGGTGCAATTCTGAAATTTTTTGCTTTATCCTGCTCCTCTTAGCATGATAAAGAAGATTCAAAGAGAGTGAGGTGCCAGCTCCTTTCATTCAGTCAGTAGCTTCAAACATTTCTGGTATATGAATAACATGTTTTTCAATGGCAAAAATCAATGAATATTGTAAATGCACAAACAGTAATTTCTCCGCATTGCAAGGTGCAATTCTGAAATTTTTTGCTTTTTCCTGCTCCTCTTAGCATGATAAAGAAGATTCAAAGAGAGTGAGATGCCAGCTCCTTTCATTCAGTCAGTAGCTTCAATCATTTCTGGACGTTTTTCAATGGCAAAAATCAATGAATATTGTAAATGCACAAACTGTAATTTCTCCGCATTGTAAGGTGCAATTCTGAAATTTTTTGCTTTTTCCTGCTCCTCTTAGCATGATAAAGAAGATTCAAAGAGAGTGAGATGCCAGCTCCTTTCATTCAGTCAGTAGCTTCAATCATTTCTGGACGTTTTTCAATGGCAAAAATCAATGAATATTGTAAATGCACAAACTGTAATTTCTCCGCATTGTAAGGTGCAATTCTGAAATTTTTTGCTTTTTCCTGCTCCTCTTAGCATGATAAAGAAGATTCAAAGAGAATGAGATGCCAGCTCCTTTCATTCAGTCAGTAGCTTCAATCATTTCTGGACGTTTTTCAATGGCAAAAATCAATGAATATTGTAAATGCACAAACAGTAATTTCTCCGCATTGCAAGGTGCAATTCTGAAATTTTTTGCTTTTTCCTGCTCCTCTTAGCATGATAAAGAAGATTCAAAGAGAGTGAGATGCCAGCTCCTTTCATTCAGTCAGTAGCTTCAAACATTTCTGGTATATGAATAACATGATGTTTTTCAATGGCAAAAATCAATGAGTATTGTAAATGCACAAACAGCAATTTCTCCGCATTGCAAGGTGCAATTCTGAAATTTTTTGCTTTTTCCTGCTCCTCTTAGCATGATAAAGAAGATTCAAAGAGAGTGAGATGCCAGCTCCTTTCATTCAGTCAGTAGCTTCAAACATTTCTGGTATATGAATAACATGATGTTTTTCAATGGCAAAAATCAATGAATATTGTAAATGCACAAACAGTAATTTCTCCGCATTGCAAGGTGCAAGTCTGAAATTTTTTGCTTTTTCCTGCTCCTCTTAGCATGATAAAGAAGATTCAAAGAGAGTGAGATGCCAGCTACTTTCATTCAGTCAGTAGCTTCAATCATTTCTGGACGTTTTTCAATGGTAAAAATCAATGAATATTGTAAATGCACAAACAGTAATTTCTCCGCATTGCAAGGTGCAATTCTGAAATTTTTTGCTTTTTCCCGCTCCTCTTAGCATGATAAAGAAGATTCAAAGAGAGTGAGATGCCAGCTCCTTTCATTCAGTCAGTAGCTTCAATCATTTCTGGACGTTTTTCAATGGCAAAAATCAATGAATATTGTAAATGCACAAACAGTAATTTCTCCGCATTGCAAGGTGCAATTCTGAAATTTTTTGCTTTTTCCTGCTCCTCTTAGCATGATAAAGAAGATTCAAAGAGAGTGAGATGCCAGCTCCTTTCATTCAGTCAGTAGCTTCAATCATTTCTGGTAAATGAATAACATGATGTTTTTCAATGGCAAAAATCAATGAATTTTGTAAATGCACAAACAGTAATTTCTCCGCATTGCAAGGCGCAATTCTGAAATTGTTTGCTTTTTCCTGCTCCTCTTAGCATGATAAAGAAGATTCAAAGAGAGTGAGATGCCAGCTCCTTTCATTCAGTCAGTAGCTTCAATCATTTCTGGACGTTTTTCAATGGCAAAAATCAATGAATATTGTAAATGCACAAACAGTAATTTCTCCGCATTGCAAGGTGCAATTCTGAAATTTTTTGCTTTTTCCTGCTCCTCTTAGCATGATAAAGAAGATTCAAAGTGAGTGAGATGCCAGCTCCTTTCATTCAGTCAGTAGCTTCAATCATTTCTGGACGTTTTTCAATGGCAAAAATCAATGAATATTGTAAATGTACAAACAGTAATTTCTCCGCATTGCAAGGTGCAATTCTGAAATTTTTTGCTTTTTCCTGCTCCTCTTAGCATGATAAAGAAGATTCAAAGAGAGTGAGGTTCCAGCTCCTTTCATTCAGTCAGTAGCTTCAAACATTTCTGGTATATGAATAACATGTTTTTCAATGGCAAAAATCAATGAATATTGTAAATGCACAAACAGTAATTTCTCCGCATTGCAAGGTGCAATTCTGAAATTTTTTGCTTTTTCCTGCTCCTCTTAACTTGATAAAGAAGATTCAAAGAGAGTGAGATGCCAGCTCCTTTCATTCAGTCAGTAGCTTCAATCATTTCTGGACGTTTTTCAATGGCAAAAATCAATGAATATTGTAAATGCACAAACTGTAATTTCTCCGCATTGTAAGGTGCAATTCTGAAATTTTTTGCTTTTTCCTGCTCCTCTTAGCATGATAAAGAAGATTCAAAGAGAGTGAGATGCCAGCTCCTTTCATTCAGTCAGTAGCTTCAATCATTTCTGGACGTTTTTCAATGGCAAAAATCAATGAATATTGTAAATGCACAAACAGTAATTTCTCCGCATTGCAAGGTGCAATTCTGAAATTTTTTGCTTTTTCCTGCTCCTCTTAGCATGATAAAGAAGATTCAAAGAGAGTGAGATGCCAGCTCCTTTCATTCAGTCAGTAGCTTCAAACATTTCTGGTATATGAATAACATGATGTTTTTCAATGGCAAAAATCAATGAATATTGTAAATGCACAAACAGTAATTTCTCCGCATTGCAAGGTGCAAGTCTGAAATTTTTTGCTTTTTCCTGCTCCTCTTAGCATGATAAAGAAGATTCAAAGAGAGTGAGATGCCAGCTACTTTCATTCAGTCAGTAGCTTCAATCATTTCTGGACGTTTTTCAATGGTAAAAATCAATGAATATTGTAAATGCACAAACAGTAATTTCTCCGCATTGCAAGGTGCAATTCTGAAATTTTTTGCTTTTTCCTGCTCCTCTTAGCATGATAAAGAAGATTCAAAGAGAGTGAGATGCCAGCTCCTTTCATTCAGTCAGTAGCTTCAATCATTTCTGGACGTTTTTCAATGGCAAAAATCAATGAATATTGTAAATGCACAAACAGTAATTTCTTCGCATTGCAAGGTGCAATTCTGAAATGTTTTGCTTTTTCCTGCTCCTCTTAGCATGATAAAGAAGATTCAAAGAGAGTGAGATGCCAGCTCCTTTCATTCAGTCAGTAGCTTCAATCATTTCTGGTAAATGAATAACATGATGTTTTTCAATGGCAAAAATCAATGAATTTTGTAAATGCACAAACAGTAATTTCTCCGCATTGCAAGGCGCAATTCTGAAATTTTTTGCTTTTTCCTGCTCCTCTTAGCATGATAAAGAAAATTCAAAGAGAGTGAGATGCCAGCTCCTTTCATTCAGTCAGTAGCTTCAATCATTTCTGGACGTTTTTCAATGGCAAAAATCAATGAATATTGTAAATGCACAAACAGTAATTTCTCCGCATTGCAAGGTGCAATTCTGAAATTTTTTGCTTTTTCCTGCTCCTCTTAGCATGATAAAGAAGATTCAAAGAGAGTGAGATGCCAGCTCCTTTCATTCAGTCAGTAGCTTCAATCATTTCTGGACGTTTTTCAATGGCAAAAATCAATGAATATTGTAATTGCACAAACAGTAATTTCTCCGCATTGCAAGGTGCAATTCTGAAATTTTTTGCTTTTTCCTGCTCCTCTTAGCATGATAAAGAAGATTCAAAGAGAGTGAGATGCCAGCTCCTTTCATTCAGTCAGTAGCTTCAAACATTTCTGGTATATGAATAACATGATGTTTTTCAATGGAAAAAATCAATGAATATTGTAAATGCACAAACAGTAATTTCTCCGCATTGCAAGGTGCAATTCTGAAATTTTTTGCTTTTTCCTTCTCCTCTTAGCATGATAAAGAAGATTCAAAGAGAGTGAGATGCCAGCTCCTTTCATTCAGTCAGTAGCTTCAATCATTTCTGGACGTTTTTCAATGGCAAAAATCAATGAATATTGTAAATGCACAAACAGTAATTTCTCCGCATTGCAAGGTGCAATTCTGAAATTTTTTGCTTTTTCCTGCTCCTCTTAGCATGATAAAGAAGATTCAAAGAGAGTGAGATGCCAGCTCCTTTCATTCAGTCAGTAGCTTCAATCATTTCTGGACGTTTTTCAATGGCAAAAATCAATGAATATTGTAAATGCACAAACTGTAATTTCTCCGCATTGTAAGGTGCAATTCTGAAATTTTTTGCTTTTTCCTGCTCCTCTTAGCATGATAAAGAAGATTCAAAGAGAGTGAGATGCCAGCTCCTTTCATTCAGTCAGTAGCTTCAATCATTTCTGGACGTTTTTCAATGGCAAAAATCAATGAATATTGTAAATGCACAAACAGTAATTTCTCCGCATTGCAAGGTGCAATTCTGAAATTTTTTGCTTTTTCCTGCTCCTCTTAGCATGATAAAGAAGATTCAAAGAGAGTGAGATGCCAGCTCCTTTCATTCAGTCAGTAGCTTCAAACATTTCTGGTATATGAATAACATGATGTTTTTCAATGGCAAAAATCAATGAATATTGTAAATGCACAAACAGTAATTTCTCCGCATTGCAAGGTGCAAGTCTGAAATTTTTTGCTTTTTCCTGCTCCTCTTAGCATGATAAAGAAGATTCAAAGAGAGTGAGATGCCAGCTACTTTCATTCAGTCAGTAGCTTCAATCATTTCTGGATGTTTTTCAATGGTAAAAATCAATGAATATTGTAAATGCACAAACAGTAATTTCTCCGCATTGCAAGGTGCAATTCTGAAATTTTTTGCTTTTTCCTGCTCCTCTTAGCATGATAAAGAAGATTCAAAGAGAGTGAGATGCCAGCTCCTTTCATTCAGTCAGTAGCTTCAATCATTTCTGGACGTTTTTCAATGGCAAAAATCAATGAATATTGTAAATGCACAAACAGTAATTTCTCCGCATTGCAAGGTGCAATTCTGAAATTTTTTGCTTTTTCCTGCTCCTCTTAGCATGATAAAGAAGTTTCAAAGAGAGTGAGATGCCAGCTCCTTTCATTCAGTCAGTAGCTTCAATCATTTCTGGTAAATGAATAACATGATGTTTTTCAATGGCAAAAATCAATGAATTTTGTAAATGCACAAACACTAATTTCTCCGCATTGCAAGGCGCAATTCTGAAATTTTTTGCTTTTTCCTGCTCCTCTTAGCATGATAAAGAAGATTCAAAGAGAGTGAGATGCCAGCTCCTTTCTTTCAGTCAGTAGCTTCAATCATTTCTGAACGTTTTTCAATGGCAAAAATCAATGAATATTGTAAATGCACAAACAGTAATTTCTCCGCATTGCAAGGTGCAATTCTGAAATTTTTTGCTTTTTCCTGCTCCTCTTAGCATGATAAAGAAGATTCAAAGAGAGTGAGATGCCAGCTCCTTTCATTCAGTCAGTAGCTTCAATCATTTCTGGACGTTTTTCAATGGCAAAAATCAATGAATATTGTAAATGCACAAACAGTAATTTCTCCGCATTGCAAGGTGCAATTCTGAAATTTTTTGCTTTTTCCTGCTCCTCTTAGCATGATAAAGAAGATTCAAAGAGAGTGAGGTGCCAGCTCCTTTCATTCAGTCAGTAGCTTCAAACATTTCTGGTATATGAATAACATGTTTTTCAATGGCAAAAATCAATGAATATTGTAAATGCACAAACAGTAATTTCTCCGCATTGCAAGGAGCAATTCTGAAATTTTTTGCTTTTTCCTGCTCCTCTTAGCATGATAAAGAAGATTCAAAGAGAGTGAGATGCCAGCTCCTTTCATTCAGTCAGTAGCTTCAATCATTTCTGGACGTTTTTCAATGGCAAAAATCAATGAATATTGTAAATGCACAAACAGTAATTTCTCCGCATTGCAAGGTGCAATTCTGAAATTTTTTGCTTTTTCCTGCTCCTCTTAGCATGATAAAGAAGATTCAAAGAGAGTGAGATGCCAGCTCCTTTCATTCAGTCAGTAGCTTCAATCATTTCTGGACGTTTTTCAATGGCAAAAATCAATGAATATTGTAAATGCACAAACTGTAATTTCTCCGCATTGCAAGGTGCAATTCTGAAATTTTTTGCTTTTTCCTGCTCCTCTTAGCATGATAAAGAAGATTCAAAGAGAGTGAGATGCCAGCTCCTTTCATTCAGTCAGTAGCTTCAAACATTTCTGGTATATGAATAACATGTTTTTCAATGGCAAAAATCAATGAATATTGTAAATGCACAAACAGTAATTTCTCCGCATTGCAAGGTGCAATTCTGAAATTTTTTGCTTTTTCCTGCTCCTCTTAGCATGATAAAGAAGATTCAAAGAGAGTGAGATGCCAGCTCCTTTCATTCAGTCAGTAGCTTCAAACATTTCTGGTATATGAATAACATGATGTTTTTCAATGGCAAAAATCAATGAATATTGTAAATGCACAAACAGTAATTTCTCCGCATTGCAAGGTGCAATTCTGAAATTTTTTGCTTTTTCCTGCTCCTCTTAGCATGATAAAGAAGATTCAAAGAGAGAGAGATGCCAGCTCCTTTCATTCAGTCAGTAGCTTCAAACATTTCTGGTATATGAATAACATGATGTTTTTCAATGGCAAAAATCAATGAATGTTGTAAATGCACAAACAGTAATTTCTCCGCATTGCAAGGTGCAATTCTGAAATTTTTTGCTTTTTCCTGCTCCTCTTAGCATGATAAAGAAGATTCAAAGAGAGTGAGATGCCAGCTCCTTTCATTGAGTCAGTAGCTTCAATCATTTCTGGACTTTTTTCAATGGCAAAAATCATTGAATATTGTAAATGCACAAACAGTAATTTCTCCGCATTGCAAGGTGCAATTCTGAAATTTTTTACTTTTTCCTGCTCCTCTTAGCATGATAAAGAAGATTCAAAGAGAGTGAGATGCCAGCTCCTTTCATTCAGTCAGTAGCTTCAATCATTTCTGGTATATGAATAACATGATGTTTTTCAATGGCAAAAATCAATGAATATTGTAAATGCACAAACAGTAATTTCTCCGCATTGCAAGGTGCAATTCTGAAATTTTTTGTTTTTTCCTGCTCCTCTTAGCATGATAAAGAAGATTCAAAGAGAGTGAGATGCCAGCTCCTTTCATTCAGTCAGTAGCTTCAAACATTTCTGGTATATGAATAACATGATGTTTTTCAATGGCAAAAATCAATGAATATTGTAAATGCACAAACAGTAATTTCTCCGCATTGCAAGGTGCAATTCTGAAATTTTTTGCTTTTTCCTGCTCCTCTTAGCATGTTAAAGAAGATTCAAAGAGAGTGAGATGCCAGCTCCTTTCGTTCAGTCAGTAGCTTCAATCATTTCTGGACGTTTTTCAATGGCAAAAATCATTGAATATTATAAATGCACAAACAGTAATTTCTCCGCATTGCATAGTGCAATTCTGAAATTTTTTACTTTTTCCTGCTCCTCTTAGCATGATAAAGAAGATTCAAAGAGAGTGAGATGCCAGCTCCTTTCATTCAGTCAGTAGCTTCAATCATTTCTGGTATATGAATAACATGATGTTTTTCAATGGCAAAAATCAATGAATATTGTAAATGCACAAACAGTAATTTCTCCGCATTGCAAGGTGCAATTCTGAAATTTTTTGCTTTTTCCTGCTCCTCTTAGCATGATAAAGAAGATTCAAAGAGAGTGAGATGCCAGCTCCTTTCATTCAGTCAGTAGCTTCAATAATTTCTGGACGTTTTTCAATGGCAAAAATCAATGAATATTGTAAATGCACAAACAGTAATTTCTCCGCATTGCAAGGTGCAATTCTGAAATTTTTTGCTTTTTCCTGCTCCTCTTAGCATGATAAACATGATTCAAAGAGAGTGAGATGCCAGCTCCTTTCATTCAGTCAGTAGCTTCAATCATTTCTGGACGTTTTTCAATGGCAAAAATCAATGAATATTGTAAATGCACAAACAGTAATTTCTCCGCATTGCAAGGTGCAATTATGAAATTTTTTGCTTTTTCCTGCTCCTCTTAGCATGATAAAGAAGATTCAAAGAGAGTGAGATGCCAGCTCCTTTCATTCAGTCAGTAGCTTCAAACATTTCTGGTATATGAATAACATGATGTTTTTCAATGGCAAAAATCAATGAATATTGTAAATGCACAAACAGTAATTTCTCCGCATTGCAAGGTGCAATTCTGAAATTTTTTGCTTTTTCCTGCTCCTCTTAGCATGATAAAGAAGATTCAAAGAGAGTGGGATGCCAGCTCCTTTCATTCAGTCAGTAGCTTCAATCATTTCTGGACGTTTTTCAATGGCAAAAATCAATGAATATTGTAAATGCACAAACAGTAATTTCTCCGCATTGCAAGGTGCAATTCTGAAATTTTTTGCTTTTTCCTGCTCCTCTTAGCATGATAAAGAAGATTCAAAGAGAGTGAGATGCCAGCTCCTTTCATTCAGTCAGTAGCTTCAATCATTTCTGGACGTTTTTCAATGGCAAAAATCAATGAATATTGTAAATGCACAAACTGTAATTTCTCCGCATTGCAAGGTGCAATTCTGAAATTTTTTGCTTTTTCCTGCTCCACTTAGCATGATAAAGAAGATTCAAAGAGAGTGAGATGCCAGCTCCTTTCATTCAGTCAGTAGCTTCAAACATTTCTGGTATATGAATAACATGTTTTTCAATGGCAAAAATCAATGAATATTGTAAATGCACAAACAGTAATTTCTCCGCATTGCAAGGTGCAATTCTGAAATTTTTTGCTTTTTCCTGCTCCTCTTAGCATGATAAAGAAGATTCAAAGAGAGTGAGATGCCAGCTCCTTTCATTCAGTCAGTAGCTTCAAACATTTCTGGTATATGAATAACATGATGTTTTTCAATGGCAAAAATCAATGAATATTGTAAATGCACAAACAGTAATTTCTCCGCATTGCAAGGTGCAATTCTGAAATTTTTTGCTTTTTCCTGCTCCTCTTAGCATGATAAAGAAGATTCAAAGAGAGTGAGATGCCAGCTCCTTTCATTCAGTCAGTAGCTTCAAACATTTCTGGTATATGAATAACATGATGTTTTTCAATGGCAAAAATCAATGAATGTTGTAAATGCACAAACAGTAATTTCTCCGCATTGCAAGGTGCAATTCTGAAATTTTTTGCTTTTTCCTGCTCCTCTTAGCATGATAAAGAAGATTCAAAGAGAGTGAGATGCCAGCTCCTTTCATTGAGTCAGTAGCTTCAATCATTTCTGGACTTTTTTCAATGGCAAAAATCATTGAATATTGTAAATGCACAAACAGTAATTTCTCCGCATTGCAAGGTGCAATTCTGAAATTTTTTACTTTTTCCTGCTCCTCTTAGCATGATAAAGAAGATTCAAAGAGAGTGAGATGCCAGCTCCTTTCATTCAGTCAGTAGCTTCAATCATTTCTGGTATATGAATAACATGATGTTTTTCAATGGCAAAAATCAATGAATATTGTAAATGCACAAACAGTAATTTCTCCGCATTGCAAGGTGCAATTCTGAAATTTTTTGTTTTTTCCTGCTCCTCTTAGCATGATAAAGAAGATTCAAAGAGAGTGAGATGCCAGCTCCTTTCATTCAGTCAGTAGCTTCAAACATTTCTGGTATATGAATAACATGATGTTTTTCAATGGCAAAAATCAATGAATATTGTAAATGCACAAACAGTAATTTCTCCGCATTGCAAGGTGCAATTCTGAAATTTTTTGCTTTTTCCTGCTCCTCTTAGCATGTTAAAGAAGATTCAAAGAGAGTGAGATGCCAGCTCCTTTCGTTCAGTCAGTAGCCTCAATCATTTCTGGACGTTTTTCAATGGTAAAAATCAATGAATATTGTAAATGCACAAACAGTAATTTCTCCGCATTGCAAGGTGCAATTCTGAAATTTTTTGCTTTTTCCTGCTCCTCTTAGCATGATAAAGAAGATTCAAAGAGAGTGAGATGCCAGCTCCTTTCATTCAGTCAGTAGCTTCAAACATTTCTGGTATATGAATAACATGATGTTTTTCAATGGCAAAAATCAATGAATATTGTAAATGCACAAACAGTAATTTCTCCGCATTGCAAGGTGCAATTCTGAAATTTTTTGCTTTTTCCTGCTCCTCTTAGCATGATAAAGAAGATTCAAAGAGAGTGAGATGCCAGCTCCTTTCATTCAGTCAGTAGCTTCAATCATTTCTGGTATATGAATAACATGATGTTTTTCAATGGCAAAAATCAATGAATATTGTAAATGCACAAACAGTAATTTCTCCGCATTGCAAGGTGCAATTCTGAAATTTTTTGCTTTTTCCTGCTCCTCTTAGCATGATAAAGAAGATTCAAAGAGAGTGAGATGCCAGCTCATTTCATTCAGTCAGTAGCTTCAATCATTTCTGGACGTTTTTCAATGGCAAAAATCAATGAATATTGCAAATGCACAAACAGTAATTTCTCCGCATTGCAAGGTGCAATTCTGAAATTTTTAGCTTTTTCCTGCTCCTCTTAGCATGATAAACAAGATTCAAAGAGAGTGAGATGCCAGCTCCTTTCATTCAGTCAGTAGCTTCAATCATTTCTGGACGTTTTTCAATGGCAAAAATCAATGAATATTGTAAATGCACAAACAGTAATTTCTCCGCATTGCAAGGTGCAATTCTGAAATTTTTTCCTTTTACCTGCTCCTCTTAGCATGATAAAGAAGATTCAAAGAGAGTGAGATGCCAGCTCCTTTCTTTCAGTCAGTAGCTTCAATCATTTCTGGACGTTTTTCAATGGCAAAAATCAATGAATATTGTAAATGCACAAACAGTAATTTCTCCGCATTGCAAGTTGCAATTCTGAAATTTTTTGCTTTTTCCTGCTCCTCTTAGCATGATAAAGAAGATTCAAAGAGAGTGAGATGCCAGCTCCTTTCATTCAGTCAGTAGCTTCAAACATTTCTGGTATATGAATAACATGATATTTTTCAATGGCAAAAATCAATGAATATTGTAAATGCACAAACAGTAATTTCTCCGCATTGCAAGGTGCAATTCTGAAATTTTTTGCTTTTTCCTGCTCCTCTTAGCATGATAAAGAAGATTCAAAGAGAGTGAGATGCCAGCTCCTTTCGTTCAGTCAGTAGCTTCAATCATTTCTGGACGTTTTTCAATGGCAAAAATCATTGAATATTATAAATGCACAAACAGTAATTTCTCCGCATTGCATAGTGCAATTCTGAAATTTTTTACTTTTTCCTGCTCCTCTTAGCATGATAAAGAAGATTCAAAGAGAGTGAGATGCCAGCTCCTTTCATTCAGTCAGTAGCTTCAATCATTTCTGGTATATGAATAACATGATGTTTTTCAATGGCAAAAATCAATGAATATTGTAAATGCACAAACAGTAATTTCTCCGCATTGCAAGGTGCAATTCTGAAATTTTTTGCTTTTTCCTGCTCCTCTTAGCATGATAAAGAAGATTCAAAGAGAGTGAGATGCCAGCTCCTTTCATTCAGTCAGTAGCTTCAATAATTTCTGGACGTTTTTCAATGGCAAAAATCAATGAATATTGTAAATGCACAAACAGTAATTTCTCCGCATTGCAAGGTGCAATTCTGAAATTTTTTGCTTTTTCCTGCTCTTCTTAGCATGATAAACATGATTCAAAGAGAGTGAGATGCCAGCTCCTTTCATTCAGTCAGTAGCTTCAATCATTTCTGGACGTTTTTCAATGGCAAAAATCAATGAATATTGTAAATGCACAAACAGTAATTTCTCCGCATTGCAAGGTGCAATTATGAAATTTTTTGCTTTTTCCTGCTCCTCTTAGCATGATAAAGAAGATTCAAAGAGAGTGAGATGCCAGCTCCTTTCATTCAGTCAGTAGCTTCAAACATTTCTGGTATATGAATAACATGATGTTTTTCAATGGCAAAAATCAATGAATATTGTAAATGCACAAACAGTAATTTCTCCGCATTGCAAGGTGCAATTCTGAAATTTTTTGCTTTTTCCTGCTCCTCTTAGCATGATAAAGAAGATTCAAAGAGAGAGAGATGCCAGCTCCTTTCATTCAGTCAGTAGCTTCAATCATTTCTGGATGTTTTTCAATGGCAAAAATCAATGAATATTGTAAATGCACAAACAGTAATTTCTCCGCATTGCAAGGTGCAATTCTGAAATTTTTTGCTTTTTCCTGCTCCTCTTAGCATGATAAACAAGATTCAAAGAGAGTGAGATGCCAGCTCCTTTCATTCAGTCTGTAGCTTCAATCATTTCTGGACGTTTTTCAATGGCAAAAATCAATGAATATTGTAAATGCACAAACAGTAATTTCTCCGCATTGCAAGGTGCAAGTCTGAAATTTTTTGCTTTTTCCTGCTCCTCTTAGCATGATAAAGAAGATTCAAAGAGAGTGAGATGCCAGCTACTTTCATTCAGTCAGTAGCTTCAATCATTTCTGGACGTTTTTCAATGGTAAAAATCAATGAATATTGTAAATGCACAAACAGTAATTTCTCCACATTGCAAGGTGCAATTCTGAAATTTTTTGCTTTTTCCTGCTCCTCTTAGCATGATAAAGAAGATTCAAAGAGAGTGAGATGCCAGCTCCTTTCATTCAGTCAGTAGCTTCAAACATTTCTGGTATATGAATAACATGATGTTTTTCAATGGCAAAAATCAATGAATATTGTAAATGCACAAACAGTAATTTCTCCGCATTGCAAGGTGCAATTCTGAAATTTTTTGCTTTTTCCTGCTCCTCTTAGCATGATAAAGAAGATTCAAAGAGAGTGAGATGCCAGCTCCTTTCATTCAGTCAGTAGCTTCAATCATTTCTGGATGTTTTTCAATGGCAAAAATCAATGAATATTGTAAATGCACAAACTGTAATTTCTCCGCATTGCAAGGTGCAATTCTGAAATTTTTTGCTTTTTCCTGCTCCTCTTAGCATAATAAAGATGATTCAAAGAGAGTGAGATGCCAGCTCCTTTCATTCAGTCAGTAGCTTCAATCATTTCTGGACGTTTTTCAGTGGCAAAAATCAATGAATATTGTAAATGCACAAACAGTAATTTCTCCGCATTGCAAGGTGCAATTCTGAAATTTTTTGCTTTTTCCTGCTCCTCTTAGCATGATAAAGAAGATTCAAAGAGAGTGAGATGCCAGCTCCTTTCATTCAGTCAGTACCTTCAATCATTTCTGGACGTTTTTCAATGGCAAAAATCAATGAATATTGTAAATGCACAAACAGTAATTTCTCCGCATTGCAAGGTGCAATTCTGAAATTTTTTGCTTTTTCCCGCTCCTCTTAGCATGATAAAGATTCAAAGAGAGTGAGGTGCCAGCTCCTTTCATTCAGTCAGTAGCTTCAAACATTTCTGGTATATGAATAACATGTTTTTCAATGGCAAAAATCAATGAATATTGTAAATGCACAAACAGTAATTTCTCCGCATTGCAAGGTGCAATTCTGAAATTTTTTGCTTTTTCCTGCTCCTCTTAGCATGATAAAGAAGATTCAAAGAGAGTGAGATGCCAGCTCCTTTCATTCAGTCAGTAGCTTCAAACATTTCTGGTATATGAATAACATGATGTTTTTCAATGGCAAAAATCAATGAATATTGTAAATGCACAAACAGTAATTTCTCCGCATTGCAAGGTGCAATTCTGAAATTTTTTGCTTTTTCCTGCTCCTCTTAGCATGATAAAGAAGATTCAAAGAGAGTGAGATGCCAGCTCCTTTCATTCAGTCAGTACCTTCAATCATTTCTGGACGTTTTTCAATGGCAAAAATCAATGAAAATTGTAAATGCACAAACAGTAATTTCTCCGCATTGCAAGGTGCGATTCTGAAATTTTTTGCTTTTTCCTGCTCCTCTTAGCATGATAAAGAAGATTCAAAGAGAGTGAGATGCCAGCTCCTTTCATTCAGTCAGTAGCTTCAAACATTTCTGGTATATGAATAACATGATGTTTTTCAATGGCAAAAATCAATGAATATTGTAAATGCACAAACAGTAATTTCTCCGCATTGCAAGGTGCAAGTCTGAAATTTTTTGCTTTTTCCTGCTCCTCTTAGCATGATAAAGAAGATTCAAAGAGAGTGAGATGCCAGCTACTTTCATTCAGTCAGTAGCTTCAATCATTTCTGGACCTTTTTCAATGGTAAAAATCAATGAATATTGTAAATGCACAAACAGTAATTTCTCCACATTGCAAGGTGCAATTCTGAAATTTTTTGCTTTTTCCTGCTCCTCTTAGCATGATAAAGAAGATTCAAAGAGAGTGAGATGCCAGCTCCTTTCATTCAGTCAGTAGCTTCAAACATTTCTGGTATATGAATAACATGATGTTTTTCAATGGCAAAAATCAATGAATATTGTAAATGCACAAACAGTAATTTCTCCGCATTGCAAGGTGCAATTCTGAAATTTTTTGCTTTTTCCTGCTCCTCTTAGCATGATAAAGAAGATTCAAAGAGAGTGAGATGCCAGCTCCTTTCATTCAGTCAGTAGCTTCAAACATTTCTGGTATATGAGTAACATGATGTTTTTCAATGGCAAAAATCAATGAATATTGTAAATGCACAAACAGTAATTTCTCCGCATTGCAAGGTGCAATTCTGAAATTTTTTGCTTTTTCCTGCTCCTCTTAGCATGATAAAGAAGATTCAAAGAGAGTGAGATGCCAGCTCCTTTCATTCAGTCAGTAGCTTCAATCATTTCTGGATGTTTTTCAATGGCAAAAATCAATGAATATTGTAAATGCACAAACAGTAATTTCTACGCATTGCAAGGTGCAATTCTGAAATTTTTTGCTTTTTCCTGCTCCTCTTAGCATGATAAAGAAGATTCAAAGAGAGTGAGATGTCAGCTCCTTTCATTCAGTCAGTAGCTTCAAACATTTCTGGTATATGAATAACATGATGTTTTTCAATGGCAAAAATCAATGAATTTTGTAAATGCACAAACAGTAATTTCTCCGCATTGCAATGTGCAATTCTGAAATTTTTTGCTTTTTCCTGCTCCTCTTAGCATGATAAAGAAGATTCAAAGAGAGTGAGATGCCAGTTCCTTTCATTCAGTCAGTAGCTTCAATCATTTCTGGACGTTTTTCAATGGCAAAAATCAATGAATATTGTAAATGCACAAACAGTAATTTCTCCGCATTGCAAGGTGCAATTCTGAAATTTTTTGCTTTTTCCTGCTCCTCTTAGCATGATAAAGAAGATTCAAAGAGAGTGAGATGCCAGCTCCTTTCATTCAGTCAGTATCTTCAATCATTTCTGGTATATGAATAACATGATGTTTTTCAATGGCAAAAATCAATGAATATTGTAAATGCACAAACAGTAATTTCTCCGCATTGCAAGGTGCAATTCTGAAATTTTTTGCTTTTTCCTGCTCCTCTTAGCATGATAAAGAAGATTCAAAGAGAGTGAGATGCCAGCTCCTTTCATTCAGTCAGTAGCTTCAATCATTTCTGGACGTTTTTCAATGGCAAAAATCAATGAATATTGTAAATGCACAAACAGTAATTTCTCCGCATTGCAAGGTGCAATTCTGAAATTTTTTGCTTTTTCCTGCTCCTCTTAGCATGATAAACAAGATTCAAAGAGAGTGAGATGCCAGCTCCTTTCATTCAGTCAGTAGCTTCAATCATTTCTGGACGTTTTTCAATGGCAAAAATCAATGAATATTGTAAATGCACAAACAGTAATTTCTCCGCATTGCAAGGTGCAATTCTGAAATTTTTTGCTTTTTCCTGCTCCTCTTAGCATGATAAAGAAGATTCAAAGAGAGTGAGATGCCAGCTCCTTTCATTCAGTCAGTAGCTTCAAACATTTCTGGTATATGAATAACATGATGTTTTTCAATGGCAAAAATCAATGAATATTGTAAATGCACAAACAGTAATTTCTCCGCATTGCAAGGTGCAAGTCTGAAATTTTTTGCTTTTTCCTGCTCCTCTTAGCATGATAAAGAAGATACAAAGAGAGTGAGATGCCAGCTACTTTCATTCAGTCAGTAGCTTCAATCATTTCTGGATGTTTTTCAATGGTAAAAATCAATGAATATTGTAAATGCACAAACAGTAATTTCTCCACATTGCAAGGTGCAATTCTGAAATTTTTTGCTTTTTCCTGCTCCTCTTAGCATGATAAAGAAGATTCAAAGAGAGTGAGATGCCAGCTCCTTTCATTCAGTCAGTAGCTTCAAACATTTCTGGTATATGAATAACATGATGTTTTTCAATGGCAAAAATCAATGAATATTGTAAATGCACAAACAGTAATTTCTCTGCATTGCAAGGTGCAATTCTGAAATTTTTTGCTTTTTCCTGCTCCTCTTAGCATGATAAAGAAGATTCAAAGAGAGTGAGATGCCAGCTACTTTCATTCAGTCAGTAGCTTCAATCATTTCTGGATGTTTTTCAATGGTAAAAATCAATGAATATTGTAAATGCACAAACAGTAATTTCTCCACATTGCAAGGTGCAATTCTGAAATTTTTTGCTTTTTCCTGCTCCTCTTAGCATGATAAAGAAGATTCAAAGAGAGTGAGATGCCAGCTCCTTTCATTCAGTCAGTAGCTTCAAACATTTCTGGTATATGAATAACATGATGTTTTTCAATGGCAAAAATCAATGAATATTGTAAATGCACAAACAGTAATTTCTCCGCATTGCAAGGTGCAATTCTGAAATTTTTTGCTTTTTCCTGCTCCTCTTAGCATGATAAAGAAGATTCAAAGAGAGTGAGATGCCAGCTCCTTTCATTCAGTCAGTAGCTTCAAACATTTCTGGTATATGAATAACATGATGTTTTTCAATGGCAAAAATCAATGAATATTGTAAATGCACAAACAGTAATTTCTCCGCATTGCAAGGTGCAATTCTGAAATTTTTTGCTTTTTCCTGCTCCTCTTAGCATGATAAAGAATATTCAAAGAGAGTGAGATGCCAGCTCCTTTCATTCAGTCAGTAGCTTCAATCATTTCTGGATGTTTTTCAATGGCAAAAATCAATGAATATTGTAAATGCACAAACTGTAATTTCTCCGCATTGCAAGGTGCAATTCTGAAATTTTTTGTTTTTTCCTGCTCCTCTTAGCATGATAAAGAAGATTCAAAGAGAGTGAGATGCCAGCTCCTTTCATTCAGTCAGTAGCTTCAATCATTTCTGGACGTTTTTCAATGGCAAAAATCAATGAATATTGTAAATGCACAAACAGTAATTTCTCCGCATTGCAAGGTGCAATTCTGAAATTTTTTGCTTTTTCCTGCTCCTCTTAGCATGATAAAGAAGATTCAAAGAGAGTGAGATGCCAGCTCCTTTCATTCAGTCAGTACCTTCAATCATTTCTGGATGTTTTTCAATGGCAAAAATCAATGAATATTGTAAATGCACAAACAGTAATTTCTCCGCATTGCAAGGTGCAATTCTGAAATTTTTTGCTTTTTCCCGCTCCTCTTAGCATGATAAAGAAGATTCAAAGAGAGTGAGGTGCCAGCTCCTTTCATTCAGTCAGTAGCTTCAAACATTTCTGGTATATGAATAACATGTTTTTCAATGGCAAAAATCAATGAATATTGTAAATGCACAAACAGTAATTTCTCCGCATTGCAAGGTGCAATTCTGAAATTTTTTGATTTTTCCTGCTCCTCTTAGCATGATAAAGAAGATTCAAAGAGAGTGAGATGCCAGCTCCTTTCATTCAGTCAGTAGCTTCAATCATTTCTGGACGTTTTTCAATGGCAAAAATCAATGAATATTGTAAATGCACAAACAGTAATTTCTCCGCATTGCAAGGTGCGATTCTGAAATTTTTTGCTTTTTCCTGCTCCTCTTAGCATGATAAAGAAGATTCAAAGAGAGTGAGATGCCAGCTCCTTTCATTCAGTCAGTAGCTTCAATCATTTCTGGACGTTTTTCAATGGCAAAAATCAATGAATATTGTAAATGCACAAACAGGAATTTCTCCGCATTGCAAGGTGCAATTCTGAAATTTTTTGCTTTTTCCTGCTCCTCTTAGCATGATAAAGAAGATTCAAAGAGAGTGAGATGCCAGCTCCTTTCATTCAGTCAGTAGCTTCAAACATTTCTGGTATATGAATAACATGATGTTTTTCAATGGCAAAAATCAATGAATATTGTAAATGCACAAACAGTAATTTCTCCGCATTGCAAGGTGCAAGTCTGAAATTTTTTGCTTTTTCCTGCTCCTCTTAGCATGGTAAAGAAGATTCAAAGAGAGTGAGATGCCAGCTACTTTCATTCAGTCAGTAGCTTCAATCATTTCTGGACGTTTTTCAATGGTAAAAATCAATGAATATTGTAAATGCACAAACAGTAATTTCTCCACATTGCAAGGTGCAATTCTGAAATTTTTTGCTTTTTCCTGCTCCTCTTAGCATGATAAAAAAGATTCAAAGAGAGTGAGATGCCAGCTCCTTTCATTCAGTCAGTAGCTTCAAACATTTCTGGTATATGAATAACATGATGTTTTTCAATGGCAAAAATCAATGAATATTGTAAATGCACAAACAGTAATTTCTCCGCATTGCAAGGTGCAATTCTGAAATTTTTTGCTTTTTCCTGCTCCTCTTAGCATGATAAAGAAGATTCAAAGAGAGTGAGATGCCAGCTCCTTTCATTCAGTCAGTAGCTTCAAACATTTCTGGTATATGAATAACATGATGTTTTTCAATGGCAAAAATCAATGAATATTGTAAATGCACAAACAGTAATTTCTCCGCATTGCAAGGTGCAATTCTGAAATTTTTTGCTTTTTCCTGCTCCTCTTAGCATGATAAAGAAGATTCAAAGAGAGTGAGATGCCAGCTCCTTTCATTCAGTCAGTAGCTTCAATCATTTCTGGACGTTTTTCAATGGCAAAAATCAATGAATATTGTAAATGCACAAACAGTAATTTCTCCGCATTGCAAGGTGCAATTCTGAAATTTTTTGCTTTTTCCTGCTCCTCTTAGCATGATAAAGAAGATTCAAAGAGAGTGAGATGCCAGCTCCTTTCATTCAGTCAGTAGCTTCAATCATTTCTGGACGTTTTTCAATGGCAAAAATCAATGAATATTGTAAATGCACAAACAGTAATTTCTCCGCATTGCAAGGTGCAATTCTGAAATTTTTTGCTTTTTCCTGCTCCTCTTAGCATGATAAAGAAGATTCAAAGAGAGTGAGATGCCAGCTCCTTTCATTCAGTCAGTAGCTTCAATCATTTCTGGACGTTTTTCAATGGCAAAAATCAATGAATATTGTAAATGCACAAACAGTAATTTCTCCGCATTGCAAGGTGCAATTCTGAAATTTTTTGCTTTTTCCTGCTCCTCTTAGCATGATAAAGAAGATTCAAAGAGAGTGAGATGCCAGCTACTTTCATTCAGTCAGTAGCTTCAATCATTTCTGGACGTTTTTCAATGGCAAAAATCAATGAATATTGTAAATGCACAAACAGTAATTTCTCCGCATTGCAAGGTGCAATTCTGAAATTTTTTGCTTTTTCCTGCTCCTCTTAGCATGACAAAGAAGATTCAAAGAGAGTAAGATGCCAGCTCCTTTCATTCAGTCAGTAGCTTCAATCATTTCTGGTATATGAATAACATGATGTTTTTCAATGGCAAAAATCAATGAATATTGTAAATGCACAAACAGTAATTTCTCCGCATTGCAAGGTGCAATTCTGACATTTTTTGCTTTTTCCTGCTCCTCTTAGCATGATAAAGAAGATTCAAAGAGAGTGAGATGCCAGCTCCTTTCATTCAGTCAGTAGCTTCAATCATTTCTGGACGTTTTTCAATGGCAAAAATCAATGAATATTGTAAATGCACAAACAGTAATTTCTCCGCATTGCAAGGTGCAATTCTGAAATTTTTTGCTTTTTCCTGCTCCTCTTAGCATGATAAAGAAGATTCAAAGAGAGTGAGATGCCAGCTCCTTTCATTCAGTCAGTAGCTTCAAACATTTCTGGTATATGAATAACATGATGTTTTTCAATGGCAAAAATCAATGAATATTGTAAATGCACAAACAGTAATTTCTCCGCATTGCAAGGTGCAATTCTGAAATTTTTTGCTTTTTCCTGCTCCTCTTAGCATGATAAAGAAGATTCAAAGAGAGTGAGATGCCAGCTCCTTTCATTCAGTCAGTAGCTTCAAACATTTCTGGTATATGAATAACATGATGTTTTTCAATGGCAAAAATCAATGAATATTGTAAATGCACAAACAGTAATTTCTCCGCATTGCAAGGTGCAATTCTGAAATTTTTTGCTTTTTCCTGCTCCTCTTAGCATGATAAAGAAGATTCAAAGAGAGTGAGATGCCAGCTCCTTTCATTCAGTCAGTAGCTTCAATCATTTCTGGATGTTTTTCAATGGCAAAAATCAATGAATATTGTAAATGCACAAACAGTAATTTCTCCGCATTGCAAGGTGCAAGTCTGAAATTTTTTGCTTTTTCCTGCTCCTCTTAGCATGGTAAAGAAGATTCAAAGAGAGTGAGATGCCAGCTACTTTCATTCAGTCAGTAGCTTCAATCATTTCTGGACGTTTTTCAATGGTAAAAATCAATGAATATTGTAAATGCACAAACAGTAATTTCTCCACATTGCAAGGTGCAATTCTGAAATTTTTTGCTTTTTCCTGCTCCTCTTAGCATGATAAAGAAGATTCAAAGAGAGTGAGATGCCAGCTCCTTTCATTCAGTCAGTAGCTTCAAACATTTCTGGTATATGAATAACATGATGTTTTTCAATGGCAAAAATCAATGAATATTGTAAATGCACAAACAGTAATTTCTCCGCATTGCAAGGTGCAATTCTGAAATTTTTTGCTTTTTCCTGCTCCTCTTAGCATGATAAAGAAGATTCAAAGAGAGTGAGATGCCAGCTCCTTTCATTCAGTCAGTAGCTTCAAACATTTCTGGTATATGAATAACATGATGTTTTTCAATGGCAAAAATCAATGAATATTGTAAATGCACAAACAGTAATTTCTCCGCATTGCAAGGTGCAATTCTGAAATTTTTTGCTTTTTCCTGCTCCTCTTAGCATGATAAAGAAGATTCAAAGAGAGTGAGATGCCAGCTCCTTTCATTCAGTCAGTAGCTTCAATCATTTCTGGACGTTTTTCAATGGCAAAAATCAATGAATATTGTAAATGCACAAACAGTAATTTCTCCGCATTGCAAGGTGCAATTCTGAAATTTTTTGCTTTTTCCTGCTCCTCTTAGCATGATAAAGAAGATTCAAAGAGAGTGAGATGCCAGCTCCTTTCATTCAGTCAGTAGCTTCAATCATTTCTGGACGTTTTTCAATGGCAAAAATCAATGAATATTGTAAATGCACAAACAGTAATTTCTCCGCATTGCAAGGTGCAATTCTGAAATTTTTTGCTTTTTCCTGCTCCTCTTAGCATGATAAAGAAGATTCAAAGAGAGTGAGATGCCAGCTCCTTTCATTCAGTCAGTAGCTTCAAACATTTCTGGTATATGAATAACATGATGTTTTTCAATGGCAAAAATCAATGAATATTGTAAATGCACAAACAGTAATTTCTCCGCATTGCAAGGTGCAATTCTGAAATTTTTTGCTTTTTCCTGCTCCTCTTAGCATGATAAAGAAGATTCAAAGAGAGTGAGATGCCAGCTCCTTTCATTCAGTCAGTAGCTTCAAACATTTCTGGTATATGAATAACATGATGTTTTTCAATGGCAAAAATCAATGAATATTGTAAATGCACAAACAGTAATTTCTCCGCATTGCAAGGTGCAATTCTGAAATTTTTTGCTTTTTCCTGCTCCTCTTAGCATGATAAAGAAGATTCAAAGAGAGTGAGATGCCAGCTCCTTTCATTCAGTCAGTAGCTTCAATCATTTCTGGATGTTTTTCAATGGCAAAAATCAATGAATATTGTAAATGCACAAACAGTAATTTCTCCGCATTGCAAGGTGCAAGTCTGAAATTTTTTGCTTTTTCCTGCTCCTCTTAGCATGGTAAAGAAGATTCAAAGAGAGTGAGATGCCAGCTACTTTCATTCAGTCAGTAGCTTCAATCATTTCTGGACGTTTTTCAATGGTAAAAATCAATGAATATTGTAAATGCACAAACAGTAATTTCTCCACATTGCAAGGTGCAATTCTGAAATTTTTTGCTTTTTCCTGCTCCTCTTAGCATGATAAAGAAGATTCAAAGAGAGTGAGATGCCAGCTCCTTTCATTCAGTCAGTAGCTTCAAACATTTCTGGTATATGAATAACATGATGTTTTTCAATGGCAAAAATCAATGAATATTGTAAATGCACAAACAGTAATTTCTCCGCATTGCAAGGTGCAATTCTGAAATTTTTTGCTTTTTCCTGCTCCTCTTAGCATGATAAAGAAGATTCAAAGAGAGTGAGATGCCAGCTCCTTTCATTCAGTCAGTAGCTTCAAACATTTCTGGTATATGAATAACATGATGTTTTTCAATGGCAAAAATCAATGAATATTGTAAATGCACAAACAGTAATTTCTCCGCATTGCAAGGTGCAATTCTGAAATTTTTTGCTTTTTCCTGCTCCTCTTAGCATGATAAAGAAGATTCAAAGAGAGTGAGATGCCAGCTCCTTTCATTCAGTCAGTAGCTTCAATCATTTCTGGACGTTTTTCAATGGCAAAAATCAATGAATATTGTAAATGCACAAACAGTAATTTCTCCGCATTGCAAGGTGCAATTCTGAAATTTTTTGCTTTTTCCTGCTCCTCTTAGCATGATAAAGAAGATTCAAAGAGAGTGAGATGCCAGCTCCTTTCATTCAGTCAGTAGCTTCAATCATTTCTGGACGTTTTTCAATGGCAAAAATCAATGAATATTGTAAATGCACAAACAGTAATTTCTCCGCATTGCAAGGTGCAATTCTGAAATTTTTTGCTTTTTCCTGCTCCTCTTAGCATGATAAAGAAGATTCAAAGAGAGTGAGATGCCAGCTCCTTTCATTCAGTCAGTAGCTTCAATCATTTCTGGACGTTTTTCAATGGCAAAAATCAATGAATATTGTAAATGCACAAACAGTAATTTCTCCGCATTGCAAGGTGCAATTCTGAAATTTTTTGCTTTTTCCTGCTCCTCTTAGCATGACAAAGAAGATTCAAAGAGAGTAAGATGCCAGCTCCTTTCATTCAGTCAGTAGCTTCAATCATTTCTGGTATATGAATAACATGATGTTTTTCAATGGCAAAAATCAATGAATATTGTAAATGCACAAACAGTAATTTCTCCGCATTGCAAGGTGCAATTCTGAAATTTTTTGCTTTTTCCTGCTCCTCTTAGCATGATAAAGAAGATTCAAAGAGAGTGAGATGCCAGCTCCTTTCATTCAGTCAGTAGCTTCAATCATTTCTGGACGTTTTTCAATGGCAAAAATCAATGAATATTGTAAATGCACAAACAGTAATTTCTCCGCATTGCAAGGTGCAATTCTGAAATTTTTTGCTTTTTCCTGCTCCTCTTAGCATGATAAAGAAGATTCAAAGAGAGTGAGATGCCAGCTCCTTTCATTCAGTCAGTAGCTTCAAACATTTCTGGTATATGAATAACATGATGTTTTTCAATGGCAAAAATCAATGAATATTGTAAATGCACAAACAGTAATTTCTCCGCATTGCAAGGTGCAATTCTGAAATTTTTTGCTTTTTCCTGCTCCTCTTAGCATGATAAAGAAGATTCAAAGAGAGTGAGATGCCAGCTCCTTTCATTCAGTCAGTAGCTTCAAACATTTCTGGTATATGAATAACATGTTGTTTTTCAATGGCAAAAATCAATGAATATTGTAAATGCACAAACAGTAATTTCTCCGCATTGCAAGGTGCAATTCTGAAATTTTTTGCTTTTTCCTGCTCCTCTTAGCATGATAAAGAAGATTCAAAGAGAGTGAGATGCCAGCTCCTTTCATTCAGTCAGTAGCTTCAATCATTTCTGGATGTTTTTCAATGGCAAAAATCAATGAATATTGTAAATGCACAAACAGTAATTTCTCCGCATTGCAAGGTGCAATTCTGAAATTTTTTGCTTTTTCCTGCTCCTCTTAGCATGATAAAGAAGATTCAAAGAGAGTGAGATGTCAGCTCCTTTCATTCAGTCAGTAGCTTCAAACATTTCTGGTATATGAATAACATGATGTTTTTCAATGGCAAAAATCAATGAATTTTGTAAATGCACAAACAGTAATTTCTCCGCATTGCAATGTGCAATTCTGAAATTTTTTGCTTTTTCCTGCTCCTCTTAGCATGATAAAGAAGATTCAAAGAGAGTGAGATGCCAGTTCCTTTCATTCAGTCAGTAGCTTCAATCATTTCTGGACGTTTTTCAATGGCAAAAATCAATGAATATTGTAAATGCACAAACAGTAATTTCTCCGCATTGCAAGGTGCAATTCTGAAATTTTTTGCTTTTTCCTGCTCCTCTTAGCATGATAAAAAAGATTCAAAGAGAGTGAGATGCCAGCTCCTTTCATTCAGTCAGTATCTTCAATCATTTCTGGTATATGAATAACATGATGTTTTTCAATGGCAAAAATCAATGAATATTGTAAATGCACAAACAGTAATTTCTCCGCATTGCAAGGTGCAATTCTGAAATTTTTTGCTTTTTCCTGCTCCTCTTAGCATGATAAAGAAGATTCAAAGAGAGTGAGATGCCAGCTCCTTTCATTCAGTCAGTAGCTTCAATCATTTCTGGACGTTTTTCAATGGCAAAAATCAATGAATATTGTAAATGCACAAACAGTAATTTCTCCGCATTGCAAGGTGCAATTCTGAAATTTTTTGCTTTTTCCTGCTCCTCTTAGCATGATAAACAAGATTCAAAGAGAGTGAGATGCCAGCTCCTTTCATTCAGTCAGTAGCTTCAATCATTTCTGGACGTTTTTCAATGGCAAAAATCAATGAATATTGTAAATGCACAAACAGTAATTTCTCCGCATTGCAAGGTGCAATTCTGAAATTTTTTGCTTTTTCCTGCTCCTCTTAGCATGATAAAGAAGATTCAAAGAGAGTGAGATGCCAGCTCCTTTCATTCAGTCAGTAGCTTCAAACATTTCTGGTATATGAATAACATGATGTTTTTCAATGGCAAAAATCAATGAATATTGTAAATGCACAAACAGTAATTTCTCCGCATTGCAAGGTGAAAGTCTGAAATTTTTTGCTTTTTCCTGCTCCTCTTAGCATGATAAAGAAGATACAAAGAGAGTGAGATGCCAGCTACTTTCATTCAGTCAGTAGCTTCAATCATTTCTGGATGTTTTTCAATGGTAAAAATCAATGAATATTGTAAATGCACAAACAGTAATTTCTCCACATTGCAAGGTGCAATTCTGAAATTTTTTGCTTTTTCCTGCTCCTCTTAGCATGATAAAGAAGATTCAAAGAGAGTGAGATGCCAGCTCTTTTCATTCAGTCAGTAGCTTCAAACATTTCTGGTATATGAATAACATGATGTTTTTCAATGGCAAAAATCAATGAATATTGTAAATGCACAAACAGTAATTTCTCTGCATTGCAAGGTGCAATTCTGAAATTTTTTGCTTTTTCCTGCTCCTCTTAGAATGATAAAGAAGATTCAAAGAGAGTGAGATGCCAGCTACTTTCATTCAGTCAGTAGCTTCAATCATTTCTGGATGTTTTTCAATGGTAAAAATCAATGAATATTGTAAATGCACAAACAGTAATTTCTCCACATTGCAAGGTGCAATTCTGAAATTTTTTGCTTTTTCCTGCTCCTCTTAGCATGATAAAGAAGATTCAAAGAGAGTGAGATGCCAGCTCCTTTCATTCAGTCAGTAGCTTCAAACATTTCTGGTATATGAATAACATGATGTTTTTCAATGGCAAAAATCAATGAATATTGTAAATGCACAAACAGTAATTTCTCCGCATTGCAAGGTGCAATTCTGAAATTTTTTGCTTTTTCCTGCTCCTCTTAGCATGATAAAGAAGATTCAAAGAGAGTGAGATGCCAGCTCCTTTCATTCAGTCAGTAGCTTCAAACATTTCTGGTATATGAATAACATGATGTTTTTCAATGGCAAAAATCAATGAATATTGTAAATGCACAAACAGTAATTTCTCCGCATTGCAAGGTGCAATTCTGAAATTTTTTGCTTTTTCCTGCTCCTCTTAGCATGATAAAGAATATTCAAAGAGAGTGAGATGCCAGCTCCTTTCATTCAGTCAGTAGCTTCAATCATTTCTGGATGTTTTTCAATGGCAAAAATCAATGAATATTGTAAATGCACAAACTGTAATTTCTCCGCATTGCAAGGTGCAATTCTGAAATTTTTTGTTTTTTCCTGCTCCTCTTAGCATGATAAAGAAGATTCAAAGAGAGTGAGATGCCAGCTCCTTTCATTCAGTCAGTAGCTTCAATCATTTCTGGACGTTTTTCAATGGCAAAAATCAATGAATATTGTAAATGCACAAACAGTAATTTCTCCGCATTGCAAGGTGCAATTCTGAAATTTTTTGCTTTTTCCTGCTCCTCTTAGCATGATAAAGAAGATTCAAAGAGAGTGAGATGCCAGCTCCTTTCATTCAGTCAGTACCTTCAATAATTTCTGGATGTTTTTCAATGGCAAAAATCAATGAATATTGTAAATGCACAAACAGTAATTTCTCCGCATTGCAAGGTGCAATTCTGAAATTTTTTGCTTTTTCCCGCTCCTCTTAGCATGATAAAGAAGATTCAAAGAGAGTGAGGTGCCAGCTCCTTTCATTCAGTCAGTAGCTTCAAACATTTCTGGTATATGAATAACATGTTTTTCAATGGCAAAAATCAATGAATATTGTAAATGCACAAACAGTAATTTCTCCGCATTGCAAGGTGCAATTCTGAAATTTTTTGATTTTTCCTGCTCCTCTTAGCATGATAAAGAAGATTCAAAGAGAGTGAGATGCCAGCTCCTTTCATTCAGTCAGTAGCTTCAATCATTTCTGGACGTTTTTCAATGGCAAAAATCAATGAATATTGTAAATGCACAAACAGTAATTTCTCCGCATTGCAAGGTGCAATTCTGAAATTTTTTGCTTTTTCCTGCTCCTCTTAGCATGATAAAGAAGATTCAAAGAGAGTGAGATGCCAGCTCCTTTCATTCAGTCAGTAGCTTCAATCATTTCTGGACGTTTTTCAATGGCAAAAATCAATGAATATTGTAAATGCACAAACAGGAATTTCTCCGCATTGCAAGGTGCAATTCTGAAATTTTTTGCTTTTTCCTGCTCCTCTTAGCATGATAAAGAAGATTCAAAGAGAGTGAGATGCCAGCTCCTTTCATTCAGTCAGTAGCTTCAAACATTTCTGGTATATGAATAACATGATGTTTTTCAATGGCAAAAATCAATGAATATTGTAAATGCACAAACAGTAATTTCTCCGCATTGCAAGGTGCAAGTCTGAAATTTTTTGCTTTTTCCTGCTCCTCTTAGCATGGTAAAGAAGATTCAAAGAGAGTGAGATGCCAGCTACTTTCATTCAGTCAGTAGCTTCAATCATTTCTGGACGTTTTTCAATGGTAAAAATCAATGAATATTGTAAATGCACAAACAGTAATTTCTCCACATTGCAAGGTGCAATTCTGAAATTTTTTGCTTTTTCCTGCTCCTCTTAGCATGATAAAGAAGATTCAAAGAGAGTGAGATGCCAGCTCCTTTCATTCAGTCAGTAGCTTCAAACATTTCTGGTATATGAATAACATGATGTTTTTCAATGGCAAAAATCAATGAATATTGTAAATGCACAAACAGTAATTTCTCCGCATTGCAAGGTGCAATTCTGAAATTTTTTGCTTTTTCCTGCTCCTCTTAGCATGATAAAGAAGATTCAAAGAGAGTGAGATGCCAGCTCCTTTCATTCAGTCAGTAGCTTCAAACATTTCTGGTATATGAATAACATGATGTTTTTCAATGGCAAAAATCAATGAATATTGTAAATGCACAAACAGTAATTTCTCCGCATTGCAAGGTGCAATTCTGAAATTTTTTGCTTTTTCCTGCTCCTCTTAGCATGATAAAGAAGATTCAAAGAGAGTGAGATGCCAGCTCCTTTCATTCAGTCAGTAGCTTCAATCATTTCTGGACGTTTTTCAATGGCAAAAATCAATGAATATTGTAAATGCACAAACAGTAATTTCTCCGCATTGCAAGGTGCAATTCTGAAATTTTTTGCTTTTTCCTGCTCCTCTTAGCATGATAAAGAAGATTCAAAGAGAGTGAGATGCCAGCTCCTTTCATTCAGTCAGTAGCTTCAATCATTTCTGGACGTTTTTCAATGGCAAAAATCAATGAATATTGTAAATGCACAAACAGTAATTTCTCCGCATTGCAAGGTGCAATTCTGAAATTTTTTGCTTTTTCCTGCTCCTCTTAGCATGGTAAAGAAGATTCAAAGAGAGTGAGATGCCAGCTCCTTTCATTCAGTCAGTAGCTTCAATCATTTCTGGACGTTTTTCAATGGCAAAAATCAATGAATATTGTAAATGCACAAACAGTAATTTCTCCGCATTGCAAGGTGCAATTCTGAAATTTTTTGCTTTTTCCTGCTCCTCTTAGCATGATAAAGAAGATTCAAAGAGAGTGAGATGCCAGCTCCTTTCATTCAGTCAGTAGCTTCAATCATTTCTGGACGTTTTTCAATGGCAAAAATCAATGAATATTGTAAATGCACAAACAGTAATTTCTCCGCATTGCAAGGTGCAATTCTGAAATTTTTTGCTTTTTCCTGCTCCTCTTAGCATGACAAAGAAGATTCAAAGAGAGTAAGATGCCAGCTCCTTTCATTCAGTCAGTAGCTTCAATCATTTCTGGTATATGAATAACATGATGTTTTTCAATGGCAAAAATCAATGAATATTGTAAATGCACAAACAGTAATTTCTCCGCATTGCAAGGTGCAATTCTGAAATTTTTTGCTTTTTCCTGCTCCTCTTAGCATGATAAAGAAGATTCAAAGAGAGTGAGATGCCAGCTCCTTTCATTCAGTCAGTAGCTTCAATCATTTCTGGACGTTTTTCAATGGCAAAAATCAATGAATATTGTAAATGCACAAACAGTAATTTCTCCGCATTGCAAGGTGCAATTCTGAAATTTTTTGCTTTTTCCTGCTCCTCTTAGCATGATAAAGAAGATTCAAAGAGAGTGAGATGCCAGCTCCTTTCATTCAGTCAGTAGCTTCAATCATTTCTGGACGTTTTTCAATGGCAAAAATCAATGAATATTGTAAATGCACAAACAGTAATTTCTCCGCATTGCAAGGTGCAATTCTGAAATTTTTTGCTTTTTCCTGCTCCTCTTAGCATGATAAAGAAGATTCAAAGAGAGTGAGATGCCAGCTCCTTTCATTCAGTCAGTAGCTTCAAACATTTCTTGTATATGAATAACATGATGTTTTTCAATGGCAAAAATCAATGAATATTGTAAAAGCACAAACAGTAATTTCTCCGCATTGCAAGGTGCAATTCTGAAATTTTTTGCTTTTTCCTGCTCCTCTTAGCATGATAAAGAAGATTCAAAGAGAGTGAGATGCCAGCTCCTTTCATTCAGTCAGTAGCTTCAATCATTTCTGGACGTTTTTCAATGGCAAAAATCAATGAATATTGTAAATGCACAAACAGTAATTTCTCCGCATTGCAAGGTGCAATTCTGAAATTTTTTGCTTTTTCCTGCTCCTCTTAGCATGATAAAGAAGATTCAAAGAGAGTGAGATGCCAGCTCCTTTCATTCAGTCAGTAGCTTCAATCATTTCTGGTATATGAATAACATGATGTTTTTCAATGGCAAAAATCAATGAATATTGTAAATGCACAAACAGTAATTTCTCCGCATTGCAAGTTGCAATTCTGAAATTTTTTGCTTTTTCCTGCTCCTCTTAGCATGATAAAGAAGATTCAAAGAGAGTGAGATGCCAGCTCCTTTCATTCAGTCAGTAGCTTCAATCATTTCTGGACGTTTTTCAATGGCAAAAATCAATGAATATTGTAAATGCACAAACAGTAATTTCTCCGCATTGCAAGGTGCAATTCTGAAATTTTTTGCTTTTTCCTGCTCCTCTTAGCATGATAAAGAAGATTCAAAGAGAGTGAGATGCCAGCTCCTTTCATTCAGTCAGTAGCTTCAATCATTTCTGGACGTTTTTCAATGGCAAAAATCAATGAATATTGTAAATGCACAAACAGTAATTTCTCCGCATTGCAAGGTGCAATTCTGAAATTTTTTGCTTTTTCCTGCTCCTCTTAGCATGATAAAGAAGATTCAAAGAGAGTTAGATGCCAGCTCCTTTCATTCAGTCAGTAGCTTCAAACATTTCTGGTATATGAATAACATGATGTTTTTCAATGGCAAAAATCAATGAATATTGTAAAAGCACAAACAGTAATTTCTCCGCATTGCAAGGTGCAATTCTGAAATTTTTTGCTTTTTCCTGCTCCTCTTAGCATGATAAAGAAGATTCAAAGAGAGTGAGATGCCAGCTCCTTTCATTCAGTCAGTAGCTTCAATCATTTCTGGACGTTTTTCAATGGCAAAAATCAATGAATATTGTAAATGCACAAACAGTAATTTCTCCGCATTGCAAGGTGCAATTCTGAAATTTTTTGCTTTTTCCTGCTCCTCTTAGCATGATAAAGAAGATTCAAAGAGAGTGAGATGCCAGCTCCTTTCATTCAGTCAGTACCTTCAATCATTTCTGGATGTTTTTCAATGGCAAAAATCAATGAATATTGTAAATGCACAAACAGTAATTTCTCCGCATTGCAAAGTGCAATTCTGAAATTTTTTGCTTTTTCCCGCTCCTCTTAGCATGATAAAGAAGATTCAAAGAGAGTGAGGTGCCAGCTCCTTTCATTCAGTCAGTAGCTTCAAACATTTCTGGTATATGAATAACATGTTTTTCAATGGCAAAAATCAATGAATATTGTAAATGCACAAACAGTAATTTCTCCGCATTGCAAGGTGCAATTCTGAAATTTTTTGATTTTTCCTGCTCCTCTTAGCATGATAAAGAAGATTCAAAGAGAGTGAGATGCCAGCTCCTTTCATTCAGTCAGTAGCTTCAATCATTTCTGGACGTTTTTCAATGGCAAAAATCAATGAATATTGTAAATGCACAAACAGTAATTTCTCCGCATTGCAAGGTGCAATTCTGAAATTTTTTGCTTTTTCCTGCTCCTCTTAGCATGATAAAGAAGATTCAAAGAGAGTGAGATGCCAGCTCCTTTCATTCAGTCAGTAGCTTCAATCATTTCTGGACGTTTTTCAATGGCAAAAATCAATGAATATTGTAAATGCACAAACAGTAATTTCTCCGCATTGCAAGGTGCAATTCTGAAATTTTTTGCTTTTTCCTGCTCCTCTTAGCATGATAAAGAAGATTCAAAGAGAGTGAGATGCCAGCTCCTTTCATTCAGTCAGTAGCTTCAAACATTTCTGGTATATGAATAACATGATGTTTTTCAATGGCAAAAATCAATGAATATTGTAAATGCACAAACAGTAATTTCTCCGCATTGCAAGGTGCAAGTCTGAAATTTTTTGCTTTTTCCTGCTCCTCTTAGCATGGTAAAGAAGATTCAAAGAGAGTGAGATGCCAGCTACTTTCATTCAGTCAGTAGCTTCAATCATTTCTGGACGTTTTTCAATGGTAAAAATCAATGAATATTGTAAATGCACAAACAGTAATTTCTCCACATTGCAAGGTGCAATTCTGAAATTTTTTGCTTTTTCCTGCTCCTCTTAGCATGATAAAGAAGATTCAAAGAGAGTGAGATGCCAGCTCCTTTCATTCAGTCAGTAGCTTCAAACATTTCTGGTATATGAATAACATGATGTTTTTCAATGGCAAAAATCAATGAATATTGTAAATGCACAAACAGTAATTTCTCCGCATTGCAAGGTGCAATTCTGAAATTTTTTGCTTTTTCCTGCTCCTCTTAGCATGATAAAGAAGATTCAAAGAGAGTGAGATGCCAGCTCCTTTCATTCAGTCAGTAGCTTCAAACATTTCTGGTATATGAATAACATGATGTTTTTCAATGGCAAAAATCAATGAATATTGTAAATGCACAAACAGTAATTTCTCCGCATTGCAAGGTGCAATTCTGAAATTTTTTGCTTTTTCCTGCTCCTCTTAGCATGATAAAGAAGATTCAAAGAGAGTGAGATGCCAGCTCCTTTCATTCAGTCAGTAGCTTCAATCATTTCTGGACGTTTTTCAATGGCAAAAATCAATGAATATTGTAAATGCACAAACAGTAATTTCTCCGCATTGCAAGGTGCAATTCTGAAATTTTTTGCTTTTTCCTGCTCCTCTTAGCATGATAAAGAAGATTCAAAGAGAGTGAGATGCCAGCTCCTTTCATTCAGTCAGTAGCTTCAAACATTTCTGGTATATGAATAACATGATGTTTTTCAATGGCAAAAATCAATGAATATTGTAAATGCACAAACAGTAATTTCTCCGCATTGCAAGGTGCAATTCTGAAATTTTTTGCTTTTTCCTGCTCCTCTTAGCATGATAAAGAAGATTCAAAGAGAGTGAGATGCCAGCTCCTTTCATTCAGTCAGTAGCTTCAATCATTTCTGGACGTTTTTCAATGGCAAAAATCAATGAATATTGTAAATGCACAAACAGTAATTTCTCCGCATTGCAAGGTGCAATTCTGAAATTTTTTGCTTTTTCCTGCTCCTTTTAGCATGATAAAGAAGATTCAAAGAGAGTGAGATGCCAGCTCCTTTCATTCAGTCAGTAGCTTCAATCATTTCTGGACGTTTTTCAATGGCAAAAATCAATGAATATTGTAAATGCACAAACAGTAATTTCTCCGCATTGCAAGGTGCAATTCTGAAATTTTTTGCTTTTTCCTGCTCCTCTTAGCATGACAAAGAAGATTCAAAGAGAGTAAGATGCCAGCTCCTTTCATTCAGTCAGTAGCTTCAATCATTTCTGGTATATGAATAACATGATGTTTTTCAATGGCAAAAATCAATGAATATTGTAAATGCACAAACAGTAATTTCTCCGCATTGCAAGGTGCAATTCTGAATTTTTTTGCTTTTTCCTGCTCCTCTTAGCATGATAAAGAAGATTCAAAGAGAGTGAGATGCCAGCTCCTTTCATTCATTCAGTAGCTTCAATCATTTCTGGACGTTTTTCAATGGAAAAAATCAATGAATATTGTAAATGCACAAACAGTAATTTCTCCGCATTGCAAGGTGCAATTCTGAAATTTTTTGCTTTTTCCTGCTCCTCTTAGCATGATAAAGAAGATTCAAAGAGAGTGAGATGCCAGCTCCTTTCATTCAGTCAGTAGCTTCAATCATTTCTGGACGTTTTTCAATGGCAAAAATCAATGAATATTGTAAATGCACAAACAGTAATTTCTCCGCATTGCAAGGTGCAATTCTGAAATTTTTTGCTTTTTCCTGCTCCTCTTAGCATGATAAAGAAGATTCAAAGAGAGTGAGATGCCAGCTCCTTTCATTCAGTCAGTAGCTTCAAACATTTCTTGTATATGAATAACATGATGTTTTTCAATGGCAAAAATCAATGAATATTGTAAAAGCACAAACAGTAATTTCTCCGCATTGCAAGGTGCAATTCTGAAATTTTTTGCTTTTTCCTGCTCCTCTTAGCATGATAAAGAAGTTTCAAAGAGAGTGAGATGCCAGCTCCTTTCATTCAGTCAGTAGCTTCAATCATTTCTTGACGTTTTTCAATGGCAAAAATCAATGAATATTGTAAATGCACAAACAGTAATTTCTCCGCATTGCAAGGTGCAATTCTGAAATTTTTTGCTTTTTCCTGCTCCTCTTAGCATGATAAAGAAGATTCAAAGAGAGTGAGATGCCAGCTCCTTTCATTCAGTCAGTAGCTTCAATCATTTCTGGTATATGAATAACATGATGTTTTTCAATGGCAAAAATCAATGAATATTGTAAATGCACAAACAGTAATTTCTCCGCATTGCAAGTTGCAATTCTGAAATTTTTTGCTTTTTCCTGCTCCTCTTAGCATGATAAAGAAGATTCAAAGAGAGTGAGATGCCAGCTCCTTTCATTCAGTCAGTAGCTTCAATCATTTCTGGTATATGAATAACATGATGTTTTTCAATGGCAAAAATCAATGAATATTGTAAATGCACAAACAGTAATTTCTCCACATTGCAAGGTGCAATTCTGAAATTTTTTGCTTTTTCCTGCTCCTCTTAGCATGATAAAGAAGATTCAAAGAGAGTGAGATGCCAGCTCCTTTCATTCAGTCAGTAGCTTCTATCATTTCTGGACGTTTTTCAATGGCAAAAATCAATGAATATTGTAAATGCACAAACAGTAATTTCTCCGCATTGCAAGGTGCAATTCTGAAATTTTTTGCTTTTTCCTGCTCCTCTTAGCATGATAAAGAAGATTCAAAGAGAGCGAGATGCCAGCTCCTTTCATTCAGTCAGTAGCTTCAATCATTTCTGGTATATGAATAACATGATGTTTTTCAATGGCAAAAATCAATGAATATTGTAAATGCACAAACAGTAATTTCTCCGCATTGCAAGGTGCAATTCTGAAATTTTTTGCTTTTTCCTGCTCCTCTTAGCATGATAAAGAAGATTCAAAGAGAGTGAGATGCCAGCTCCTTTCATTCAGTCAGTAGCTTCAATCATTTCTGGACGTTTTTCAATGGCAAAAATCAATGAATATTGTAAATGCACAAACAGTAATTTCTCCGCATTGCAAGGTGCAATTCTGAAATTTTTTGCTTTTTCCTGCTCCTCTTAGCATGATAAAGAAGATTCAAAGAGAGTGAGATGCCAGCTCCTTTCATTCAGTCAGTAGCTTCAAACATTTCTGGTATATGAATAACATGATGTTTTTCAATGGCAAAAATCAATGAATATTGTAAATGCACAAACAGTAATTTCTCCGCATTGCAAGGTGCAATTCTGAAATTTTTTGCTTTTTCCTGCTCCTCTTAGCATGATAAAGAAGATTCAAAGAGAGTGAGATGCCAGCTCCTTTCATTCAGTCAGTAGCTTCAATCATTTCTGGACGTTTTTCAATGGCAAAAATCAATGAATATTGTAAATGCACAAACAGTAATTTCTCCGCATTGCAAGGTGCAATTCTGAAATTTTTTGCTTTTTCCTGCTCCTCTTAGCATGATAAAGAAGATTCAAAGAGAGTGAGATGCCAGCTCCTTTCATTCAGTCAGTAGCTTCAATCATTTCTGGTATATGAATAACATGATGTTTTTCAATGGCAAAAATCAATGAATATTGTAAATGCACAAACAGTAATTTCTCCGCATTGCAAGGTGCAATTCTGAAATTTTTTGCTTTTTCCTGCTCCTCTTAGCATGATAAAGAAGATTCAAAGAGAGTGAGATGCCAGCTCCTTTCATTCAGTCAGTAGCTTCAAACATTTCTGGTATATGAATAACATGATATTTTTCAATGGCAAAAATCAATGAATATTGTAAATGCACAAACAGTAATTTCTCCGCATTGCAAGGTGCAATTCTGAAATTTTTTGCTTTTTCCTGCTCCTCTTAGCATGATAAAGAAGATTCAAAGAGAGTGAGATGCCAGCTCCTTTCATTCAGTCAGTAGCTTCAATCATTTCTGGTATATGAATAACATGATGTTTTTCAATGGCAAAAATCAATGAATATTGTAAATGCACAAACAGTAATTTCTCCGCATTGCAAGTTGCAATTCTGAAATTTTTTGCTTTTTCCTGCTCCTCTTAGCATGATAAAGAAGATTCAAAGAGAGTGAGATGCCAGCTCCTTTCATTCAGTCAGTAGCTTCAATCATTTCTGGTATATGAATAACATGATGTTTTTCAATGGCAAAAATCAATGAATATTGTAAATGCACAAACAGTAATTTCTCCACATTGCAAGGTGCAATTCTGAAATTTTTTGCTTTTTCCTGCTCCTCTTAGCATGATAAAGAAGATTCAAAGAGAGTGAGATGCCAGCTCCTTTCATTCAGTCAGTAGCTTCAATCATTTCTGGACGTTTTTCAATGGCAAAAATCAATGAATATTGTAAATGCACAAACAGTAATTTCTCCGCATTGCAAGGTGCAATTCTGAAATTTTTTGCTTTTTCCTGCTCCTCTTAGCATGATAAAGAAGATTCAAAGAGAGCGAGATGCCAGCTCCTTTCATTCAGTCAGTAGCTTCAATCATTTCTGGTATATGAATAACATGATGTTTTTCAATGGCAAAAATCAATGAATATTGTAAATGCACAAACAGTAATTTCTCCGCATTGCAAGGTGCAATTCTGAAATTTTTTGCTTTTTCCTGCTCCTCTTAGCATGATAAAGAAGATTCAAAGAGAGTGAGATGCCAGCTCCTTTCATTCAGTCAGTAGCTTCAATCATTTCTGGACGTTTTTCAATGGCAAAAATCAATGAATATTGTAAATGCACAAACAGTAATTTCTCCGCATTGCAAGGTGCAATTCTGAAATTTTTTGCTTTTTCCTGCTCCTCTTAGCATGATAAAGAAGATTCAAAGAGAGTGAGATGCCAGCTCCTTTCATTCAGTCAGTAGCTTCAAACATTTCTGGTATATGAATAACATGATGTTTTTCAATGGCAAAAATCAATGAATATTGTAAATGCACAAACAGTAATTTCTCCGCATTGCAAGGTGCAATTCTGAAATTTTTTGCTTTTTCCTGCTCCTCTTAGCATGATAAAGAAGATTCAAAGAGAGTGAGATGCCAGCTCCTTTCATTCAGTCAGTAGCTTCAATCATTTCTGGACGTTTTTCAATGGCAAAAATCAATGAATATTGTAAATGCACAAACAGTAATTTCTCCGCATTGCAAGGTGCAATTCTGAAATTTTTTGCTTTTTCCTGCTCCTCTTAGCATGATAAAGAAGATTCAAAGAGAGTGAGATGCCAGCTCCTTTCATTCAGTCAGTAGCTTCAAACATTTCTGGTATATGAATAACATGATGTTTTTCAATGGCAAAAATCAATTAATATTGTAAATGCACAAACAGTAATTTCTCCGCATTGCAAGGTGCAATTCTGAAATGTTTTGCTTTTTCCTGCTCCTCTTAGCATGATAAAGAAGATTCAAAGAGAGTGAGATGCCAGCTCCTTTCATTCAGTCAGTAGCTTCAATCATTTCTGGACGTTTTTCAATGGCAAAAATCAATGAATATTGTAAATGCACAAACAGTAATTTCTCCGCATTGCAAGGTGCAATTCTGAAATTTTTTGCTTTTTCCTGCTCCTCTTAGCATGATAAAGAAGATTCAAAGAGAGTGAGATGTCAGCTCCTTTCATTCAGTCAGTAGCTTCAAACATTTCTGGTATATGAATAACATGATGTTTTTCAATGGCAAAAATCAATGAATTTTGTAAATGCACAAACAGTAATTTCTCCGCATTGCAAGGTGCAATTCTGAAATTTTTTGCTTTTTCCTGCTCCTCTTAGCATGATAAAGAAGATTCAAAGAGAGTGAGATGCCAGTTCCTTTCATTCAGTCAGTAGCTTCAATCATTTCTGGACGTTTTTCAATGGCAAAAATCAATGAATATTGTAAATGCACAAACAGTAATTTCTCCGCATTGCAAGGTGCAATTCTGAAATTTTTTGCTTTTTCCTGCTCCTCTTAGCATGATAAAGAAGATTCAAAGAGAGTGAGATGCCAGCTCCTTTCATTCAGTCAGTAGCTTCAATCATTTCTGGTATATGAATAACATGATGTTTTTCAATGGCAAAAATCAATGAATATTGTAAATGCACAAACAGTAATTTCTCCGCATTGCAAGGTGCAATTCTGAATTTTTTTGCTTTTTCCTGCTCCTCTTAGCATGATAAAGAAGATTCAAAGAGAGTGAGATGCCAGCTCCTTTCATTCAGTCAGTAGCTTCAATCATTTCTGGACGTTTTTCAATGGCAAAAATCAATGAATATTGTAAATGCACAAACAGTAATTTCTCCGCATTGCAAGGTGCAATTCTGAAATTTTTTGCTTTTTCCTGCTCCTCTTAGCATGATAAACAAGATTCAAAGAGAGTGAGATGCCAGCTCCTTTCATTCAGTCAGTAGCTTCAATCATTTCTGGACGTTTTTCAATGGCAAAAATCAATGAATATTGTAAATGCACAAACAGTAATTTCTCCGCATTGCAAGGTGCAATTCTGAAATTTTTTGCTTTTTCCTGCTCCTCTTAGCATGATAAAGAAGATTCAAAGAGAGTGAGATGCCAGCTCCTTTCATTCAGTCAGTAGCTTCAAACATTTCTGGTATATGAATAACATGATGTTTTTCAATGGCAAAAATCAATGAATATTGTAAATGCACAAACAGTAATTTCTCCGCATTGCAAGGTGCAAGTCTGAAATTTTTTGCTTTTTCCTGCTCCTCTTAGCATGATAAAGAAGATTCAAAGAGAGTGAGATGCCAGCTCCTTTCATTCAGTCAGTAGCTTCAATCATTTCTGGTATATGAATAACATGATGTTTTTCAATGGCAAAAATCAATGAATATTGTAAATGCACAAACAGTAATTTCTCCGCATTGCAAGGTGCAATTCTGAAATTTTTTGCTTTTTCCTGCTCCTCTTAGCATGATAAAGAAGATTCAAAGAGAGTGAGATGCCAGCTCCTTTCATTCAGTCAGTAGCTTCAATCATTTCTGGACGTTTTTCAATGGCAAAAATCAATGAATATTGTAAATGCACAAACAGTAATTTCTCCGCATTGCAAGGTGCAATTCTGAAATTTTTTGCTTTTTCCTGCTCCTCTTAGCATGATAAAGAAGATTCAAAGAGAGTGAGATGTCAGCTCCTTTCATTCAGTCAGTAGCTTCAAACATTTCTGGTATATGAATAACATGATGTTTTTCAATGGCAAAAATCAATGAATTTTGTAAATGCACAAACAGTAATTTCTCCGCATTGCAAGGTGCAATTCTGAAATTTTTTGCTTTTTCCTGCTCCTCTTAGCATGATAAAGAAGATTCAAAGAGAGTGAGATGCCAGTTCCTTTCATTCAGTCAGTAGCTTCAATCATTTCTGGACGTTTTTCAATGGCAAAAATCAATGAATATTGTAAATGCACAAACAGTAATTTCTCCGCATTGCAAGGTGCAATTCTGAAATTTTTTGCTTTTTCCTGCTCCTCTTAGCATGATAAAGAAGATTCAAAGAGAGTGAGATGCCAGCTCCTTTCATTCAGTCAGTAGCTTCAATCATTTCTGGTATATGAATAACATGATGTTTTTCAATGGCAAAAATCAATGAATATTGTAAATGCACAAACAATAATTTCTCCGCATTGCAAGGTGCAATTCTGAAATTTTTTGCTTTTTCCTGCTCCTCTTAGCATGATAAAGAAGATTCAAAGAGAGTGAGATGCCAGCTCATTTCATTCCGTCAGTAGCTTCAATCATTTCTGGACGTTTTTCAATGGCAAAAATCAATGAATATTGTAAATGCACAAACAGTAATTTCTCCGCATTGCAAGGTGCAATTCTGAAATTTTTTGCTTTTTCCTGCTCCTCTTAGCATGATAAAGAAGATTCAAAGAGAGTGAGATGCCAGCTCCTTTCATTCAGTCAGTAGCTTCAATCATTTCTGGACGTTTTTCAATGGCAAAAATCAATGAATATTGTAAATGCACAAACAGTAATTTCTCCGCATTGCAAGGTGCAATTCTGAAATTTTTTGCTTTTTCCTGCTCCTCTTAGCATGATAAAGAAGATTCAAAGAGAGTGAGATGTCAGCTCCTTTCATTCAGTCAGTAGCTTCAAACATTTCTGGTATATGAATAACATGATGTTTTTCAAAGGCAAAAATCAATGAATTTTGTAAATGCACAAACAGTAATTTCTCCGCATTGCAAGGTGCAATTCTGAAATTTTTTGCTTTTTCCTGCTCCTCTTAGCATGATAAAGAAGATTCAAAGAGAGTGAGATGCCAGTTCCTTTCATTCAGTCAGTAGCTTCAATCATTTCTGGACGTTTTTCAATGGCAAAAATCAATGAATATTGTAAATGCACAAACAGTAATTTCTCCGCATTGCAAGGTGCAATTCTGAAATTTTTTGCTTTTTCCTGCTCCTCTTAGCATGATAAAGAAGATTCAAAGAGAGTGAGATGCCAGCTCCTTTCATTCAGTCAGTAGCTTCAATCATTTCTGGTATGTGAATAACATGATGTTTTTCAATGGCAAAAATCAATGAATATTGTAAATGCACAAACAGTAATTTCTCCGCATTGCAAGGTGCAATTCTGAAATTTTTTGCTTTTTCCTGCTCCTCTTAGCATGATAAAGAAGATTCAAAGAGAGTGAGATGCCAGCTCCTTTCATTCAGTCAGTAGCTTCAATCATTTCTGGACGTTTTTCAATGGCAAAAATCAATGAATATTGTAAATGCACAAACAGTAATTTCTCCGCATTGCAAGGTGCAATTCTGAAATTTTTTGCTTTTTCCTGCTCCTCTTAGCATGATAAAGAAGATTCAAAGAGAGTGAGATGCCAGCTCCTTTCATTCAGTCAGTAGCTTCAAACATTTCTGGTATATGAATAACATGATGTTTTTCAATGGCAAAAATCAATGAATATTGTAAATGCACAAAGAGTAATTTCTCCGCATTGCAAGGTGCAATTCTGAAATTTTTTGCTTTTTCCTGCTCCTCTTAGCATGATAAAGAAGATTCAAAGAGAGTGAGATGCCAGCTCCTTTCATTCAGTCAGTAGCTTCAATCATTTCTGGACGTTTTTCAATGGCAAAAATCAATGAATATTGTAAATGCACAAAGAGTAATTTCTCCGCATTGCAAGGTGCAATTCTGAAATTTTTTGCTTTTTCCTGCTCCTCTTAGCATGATAAAGAAGATTCAAAGAGAGTGAGATGCCAGCTCCTTTCATTCAGTCAGTAGCTTCAATCATTTCTGGACGTTTTTCAATGGCAAAAATCAATGAATATTGTAAATGCACAAACAGTAATTTCTCCGCATTGCAAGGTGCAATTCTGAAATTTTTTGCTTTTTCCTGCTCCTCTTAGCATGATAAAGAAGATTCAAAGAGAGTGAGATGCCAGCTCCTTTCATTCAGTCAGTAGCTACAAACATTTCTGGTATATGAATAACATGATGTTTTTCAATGGCAAAAATCAATGAATATTGTAAATGCACAAACAGTAATTTCTCCGCATTGCAAGGTGCAATTCTGAAATTTTTTGCTTTTTCCTGCTCCTCTTAGCATGATAAAGAAGATTCAAAGAGAGTGAGATGCCAGCTCCTTTCATTCAGTCAGTAGCTTCAATCATTTCTGGACGTTTTTCAATGGCAAAAATCAATGAATATTGTAAATGCACAAACAGTAATTTCTCCGCATTGCAAGGTGCAATTCTGAAATTTTTTGCTTTTTCCTGCTCCTCTTAGCATGATAAAGAAGATTCAAAGAGAGTGAGATGCCAGCTCCTTTCATTCAGTCAGTAGCTACAAACATTTCTGGTATATGAATAACATGATGTTTTTCAATGGCAAAAATCAATGAATATTGTAAATGCACAAACAGTAATTTCTCCGCATTGCAAGGTGCAATTCTGAAATTTTTTGCTTTTTCCTGCTCCTCTTAGCATGATAAAGAAGATTCAAAGAGAGTGAGATGCCAGCTCCTTTCATTCAGTCAGTAGCTTCAATCATTTCTGGACGTTTTTCAATGGCAAAAATCAATGAATATTGTAAATGCACAAACAGTAATTTCTCCGCATTGCAAGGTGCAATTCTGAAATTTTTTGCTTTTTCCTGCTCCTCTTAGCATGATAAAGAAGATTCAAAGAGTGTGAGATGCCAGCTCCTTTCATTCAGTCAGTAGCTACAAACATTTCTGGTATATGAATAACATGATGTTTTTCAATGGCAAAAATCAATGAATATTGTAAATGCACAAACAGTAATTTCTCCGCATTGCAAGGTGCAATTCTGAAATTTTTTGCTTTTTCCTGCTCCTCTTAGCATGATAAAGAAGATTCAAAGAGAGTGAGATGCCAGCTCCTTTCATTCAGTCAGTAGCTTCAATCATTTCTGGACGTTTTTCAATGGCAAAAATCAATGAATATTGTAAATGCACAAACAGTAATTTCTCCGCATTGCAAGGTGCAATTCTGAAATTTTTTGCTTTTTCCTGCTCCTCTTAGCATGATAAAGAAGATTCAAAGAGAGTGAGATGCCAGCTCCTTTCATTCAGTCAGTAGCTTCAAACATTTCTGGTATATGAATAACATGATGTTTTTCAATGGCAAAAATCAATGAATATTGTAAATGCACAAAGAGTAATTTCTCCGCATTGCAAGGTGCAATTCTGAAATTTTTTGCTTTTTCCTGCTCCTCTTAGCATGATAAAGAAGATTCAAAGAGAGTGAGATGCCAGCTCCTTTCATTCAGTCAGTAGCTTCAATCATTTCTGGACGTTTTTCAATGGCAAAAATCAATGAATATTGTAAATGCACAAACAGTAATTTCTCCGCATTGCAAGGTGCAATTCTGAAATTTTTTGCTTTTTCCTGCTCCTCTTAGCATGATAAAGAAGATTCAAAGAGAGTGAGATGCCAGCTCCTTTCATTCAGTCAGTAGCTTCAATCATTTCTGGACGTTTTTCAATGGCAAAAATCAATGAATATTGTAAATGCACAAACAGTAATTTCTCCGCATTGCAAGGTGCAATTCTGAAATTTTTTGCTTTTTCCTGCTCCTCTTAGCATGATAAAGAAGATTCAAAGAGAGTGAGATGCCAGCTCCTTTCATTCAGTCAGTAGCTACAAACATTTCTGGTATATGAATAACATGATGTTTTTCAATGGCAAAAATCAATGAATATTGTAAATGCACAAACAGTAATTTCTCCGCATTGCAAGGTGCAATTCTGAAATTTTTTGCTTTTTCCTGCTCCTCTTAGCATGATAAAGAAGATTCAAAGAGAGTGAGATGCCAGCTCCTTTCATTCAGTCAGTAGCTTCAATCATTTCTGGACGTTTTTCAATGGCAAAAATCAATGAATATTGTAAATGCACAAACAGTAATTTCTCCGCATTGCAAGGTGCAATTCTGAAATTTTTTGCTTTTTCCTGCTCCTCTTAGCATGATAAAGAAGATTCAAAGAGAGTGAGATGCCAGCTCCTTTCATTCAGTCAGTAGCTTCAATCATTTCTGGACGTTTTTCAATGGCAAAAATCAATGAATATTGTAAATGCACAAACAGTAATTTCTCCGCATTGCAAGGTGCAATTCTGAAATTTTTTGCTTTTTCCTGCTCCTCTTAGCATGACAAAGAAGATTCAAAGAGAGTAAGATGCCAGCTCCTTTCATTCAGTCAGTAGCTTCAATCATTTCTGGTATATGAATAACATGATGTTTTTCAATGGCAAAAATCAATGAATATTGTAAATGCACAAACAGTAATTTCTCCGCATTGCAAGGTGCAATTCTGAAATTTTTTGCTTTTTCCTGCTCCTCTTAGCATGATAAAGAAGATTCAAAGAGAGTGAGATGCCAGCTCCTTTCATTCAGTCAGTAGCTTCAATCATTTCTGGACGTTTTTCAATGGCAAAAATCAATGAATATTGTAAATGCACAAACAGTAATTTCTCCGCATTGCAAGGTGCAATTCTGAAATTTTTTGCTTTTTCCTGCTCCTCTTAGCATGATAAAGAAGATTCAAAGAGAGTGAGATGCCAGCTCCTTTCATTCAGTCAGTAGCTTCAATCATATCTGGACGTTTTTCAATGGCAAAAATCAATGAATATTGTAAATGCACAAACAGTAATTTCTCCGCATTGCAAGGTGCAATTCTGAAATTTTTTGCTTTTTCCTGCTCCTCTTAGCATGATAAAGAAGATTCAAAGAGAGTGAGATGCCAGCTCCTTTCATTCAGTCAGTAGCTTCAATCATTTCTGGTATATGAATAACATGATGTTTTTCAATGGCAAAAATCAATGAATATTGTAAATGCACAAACAGTAATTTCTCCGCATTGCAAGTTGCAATTCTGAAATTTTTTGCTTTTTCCTGCTCCTCTTAGCATGATAAAGAATATTCAAAGAGAGTGAGATGCCAGCTCCTTTCATTCAGTCAGTAGCTTCAATCATTTCTGGACGTTTTTCAATGGCAAAAATCAATGAATATTGTAAATGCACAAACAGTAATTTCTCCGCATTGCAAGGTGCAATTCTGAAATTTTTTGCTTTTTCCTGCTCCTCTTAGCATGATAAAGAAGATTCAAAGAGAGTGAGATGCCAGCTCCTTTCATTCAGTCAGTAGCTTCAATCATTTCTGGTATATGAATAACATGATGTTTTTCAATGGCAAAAATCAATGAATATTGTAAATGCACAAACAGTAATTTCTCCGCATTGCAAGTTGCAATTCTGAAATTTTTTGCTTTTTCCTGCTCCTCTTAGCATGATAAAGAATATTCAAAGAGAGTGAGATGCCAGCTCCTTTCATTCAGTCAGTAGCTTCAATCATTTCTGGACGTTTTTCAATGGCAAAAATCAATGAATATTGTAAATGCACAAACAGTAATTTCTCCGCATTGCAAGGTGCAATTCTGAAATTTTTTGCTTTTTCCTGCTCCTCTTAGCATGATAAAGAAGATTCAAAGAGAGTGAGATGCCAGCTCCTTTCATTCAGTCAGTAGCTTCAATCATTTCTGGACGTTTTTCAATGGCAAAAATCAATGAATATTGTAAATGCACAAACAGTAATTTCTCCGCATTGCAATGTGCAATTCTGAAATTTTTTGCTTTTTCCTGCTCCTCTTAGCATGATAAAGAAGATTCAAAGAGAGTGAGATGCCAGCTCCTTTCATTCAGTCAGTAGCTTCAAACATTTCTGGTATATGAATAACATGATGTTTTTCAATGGCAAAAATCAATGAATATTGTAAATGCACAAACAGTAATTTCTCCGCATTGCAAGGTGCAATTCTGAAATTTTTTGCTTTTTCCTGCTCCTCTTAGCATGATAAAGAAGATTCAAAGAGAGTGAGATGCCAGCTCCTTTCATTCAGTCAGTAGCTTCAATCATTTCTGGACGTTTTTCAATGGCAAAAATCAATGAATATTGTAAATGCACAAACAGTAATTTCTCCGCATTGCAAGGTGCAATTCTGAAATTTTTTGCTTTTTCCTGCTCCTCTTAGCATGATAAAGAAGATTCAAAGAGAGTGAGATGTCAGCTCCTTTCATTCAGTCAGTAGCTTCAAACATTTCTGGTATATGAATAACATGATGTTTTTCAATGGCAAAAATCAATGAATTTTGTAAATGCACAAACAGTAATTTCTCCGCATTGCAAGGTGCAATTCTGAAATTTTTTGCTTTTTCCTGCTCCTCTTAGCATGATAAAGAAGATTCAAAGAGAGTGAGATGCCAGTTCCTTTCATTCAGTCAGTAGCTTCAATCATTTCTGGACGTTTTTCAATGGCAAAAATCAATGAATATTGTAAATGCACAAACAGTAATTTCTCCGCATTGCAAGGTGCAATTCTGAAATTTTTTGCTTTTTCCTGCTCCTCTTAGCATGATAAAGAAGATTCAAAGAGAGTGAGATGCCAGCTCCTTTCATTCAGTCAGTAGCTTCAATCATTTCTGGTATATGAATAACATGATGTTTTTCAATGGCAAAAATCAATGAATATTGTAAATGCACAAACAGTAATTTCTCCGCATTGCAAGGTGCAATTCTGAATTTTTTTGCTTTTTCCTGCTCCTCTTAGCATGATAAAGAAGATTCAAAGAGAGTGAGATGCCAGCTCCTTTCATTCAGTCAGTAGCTTCAATCATTTCTGGACGTTTTTCAATGGCAAAAATCAATGAATATTGTAAATGCACAAACAGTAATTTCTCCGCATTGCAAGGTGCAATTCTGAAATTTTTTGCTTTTTCCTGCTCCTCTTAGCATGATAAACAAGATTCAAAGAGAGTGAGATGCCAGCTCCTTTCATTCAGTCAGTAGCTTCAATCATTTCTGGACGTTTTTCAATGGCAAAAATCCATGAATATTGTAAATGCACAAACAGTAATTTCTCCGCATTGCAAGGTGCAATTCTGAAATTTTTTGCTTTTTCCTGCTCCTCTTAGCATGATAAAGAAGATTCAAAGAGAGTGAGATGCCAGCTCCTTTCATTCAGTCAGTAGCTTCAAACATTTCTGGTATATGAATAACATGATGTTTTTCAATGGCAAAAATCAATGAATATTGTAAATGCACAAACAGTAATTTCTCCGCATTGCAAGGTGCAAGTCTGAAATTTTTTGCTTTTTCCTGCTCCTCTTAGCATGATAAAGAAGATTCAAAGAGAGTGAGATGCCAGCTACTTTCATTCAGTCAGTAGCTTCAATCATTTCTGGACGTTTTTCAATGGTAAAAATCAATGAATATTGTAAATGCACAAACAGTAATTTCTCCACATTGCAAGGTGCAATTCTGAAATTTTTTGCTTTTTCCTGCTCCTCTTAGCATGATAAAGAAGATTCAAAGAGAGTGAGATGCCAGCTCCTTTCATTCAGTCAGTAGCTTCAATCATTTCTGGTATATGAATAACATGATGTTTTTCAATGGCAAAAATCAATGAATATTGTAAATGCACAAACAGTAATTTCTCCGCATTGCAAGGTGCAATTCTGAAATTTTTTGCTTTTTCCTGCTCCTCTTAGCATGATAAAGAAGATTCAAAGAGAGTGAGATGCCAGCTCCTTTCATTCAGTCAGTAGCTTCAATCATTTCTGGACGTTTTTCAATGGCAAAAATCAATGAATATTGTAAATGCACAAACAGTAATTTCTCCGCATTGCAAGGTGCAATTCTGAAATTTTTTGCTTTTTCCTGCTCCTCTTAGCATGATAAAGAAGATTCAAAGAGAGTGAGATGTCAGCTCCTTTCATTCAGTCAGTAGCTTCAAACATTTCTGGTATATGAATAACATGATGTTTTTCAATGGCAAAAATCAATGAATTTTGTAAATGCACAAACAGTAATTTCTCCGCATTGCAAGGTGCAATTCTGAAATTTTTTGCTTTTTCCTGCTCCTCTTAGCATGATAAAGAAGATTCAAAGAGAGTGAGATGCCAGTTCCTTTCATTCAGTCAGTAGCTTCAATCATTTCTGGACGTTTTTCAATGGCAAAAATCAATGAATATTGTAAATGCACAAACAGTAATTTCTCCGCATTGCAAGGTGCAATTCTGAAATTTTTTGCTTTTTCCTGCTCCTCTTAGCATGATAAAGAAGATTCAAAGAGAGTGAGATGCCAGCTCCTTTCATTCAGTCAGTAGCTTCAAACATTTCTGGTATATGAATAACATGATGTTTTTCAATGGCAAAAATCAATGAATATTGTAAATGCACAAACAGTAATTTCTCCGCATTGCAAGGTGCAATTCTGAAATTTTTTGCTTTTTCCTGCTCCTCTTAGCATGATAAAGAAGATTCAAAGAGAGTGAGATGCCAGCTCCTTTCATTCAGTCAGTAGCTTCAATCATTTCTGGACGTTTTTCAATGGCAAAAATCAATGAATATTGTAAATGCACAAACAGTAATTTCTCCGCATTGCAAGGTGCAATTCTGAAATTTTTTGCTTTTTCCTGCTCCTCTTAGCATGATAAAGAAGATTCAAAGAGAGTGAGATGTCAGCTCCTTTCATTCAGTCAGTAGCTTCAAACATTTCTGGTATATGAATAACATGATGTTTTTCAATGGCAAAAATCAATGAATTTTGTAAATGCACAAACAGTAATTTCTCCGCATTGCAAGGTGCAATTCTGAAATTTTTTGCTTTTTCCTGCTCCTCTTAGCATGATAAAGAAGATTCAAAGAGAGTGAGATGCCAGTTCCTTTCATTCAGTCAGTAGCTTCAATCATTTCTGGACGTTTTTCAATGGCAAAAATCAATGAATATTGTAAATGCACAAACAGTAATTTCTCCGCATTGCAAGGTGCAATTCTGAAATTTTTTGCTTTTTCCTGCTCCTCTTAGCATGATAAAGAAGATTCAAAGAGAGTGAGATGCCAGCTCCTTTCATTCAGTCAGTAGCTTCAAACATTTCTGGTATATGAATAACATGATGTTTTTCAATGGCAAAAATCAATGAATATTGTAAATGCACAAACAGTAATTTCTCCGCATTGCAAGGTGCAATTCTGAAATTTTTTGCTTTTTCCTGCTCCTCTTAGCATGATAAAGAAGATTCAAAGAGAGTGAGATGCCAGCTCCTTTCATTCAGTCAGTAGCTTCAATCATTTCTGGACGTTTTTCAATGGCAAAAATCAATGAATATTGTAAATGCACAAACAGTAATTTCTCCGCATTGCAAGGTGCAATTCTGAAATTTTTTGCTTTTTCCTGCTCCTCTTAGCATGATAAACAAGATTCAAAGAGAGTGAGATGCCAGCTCCTTTCATTCAGTCAGTAGCTTCAATCATTTCTGGACGTTTTTCAATGGCAAAAATCAATGAATATTGTAAATGCACAAACAGTAATTTCTCCGCATTGCAAGGTGCAATTCTGAAATTTTTTGCTTTTTCCTGCTCCTCTTAGCATGATAAAGAAGATTCAAAGAGAGTGAGATGCCAGCTCCTTTCATTCAGTCAGTAGCTTCAAACATTTCTGGTATATGAATAACATGATGTTTTTCAATGGCAAAAATCAATGAATATTGTAAATGCACAAACAGTAATTTCTCTGCATTGCAAGGTGCAATTCTGAAATTTTTTGCTTTTTCCTGCTCCTCTTAGCATGTTAAAGAAGATTCAAAGAGAGTGAGATGCCAGCTACTTTCATTCAGTCAGTAGCTTCAATCATTTCTGGACGTTTTTCAATGGTAAAAATCAATGAATATTGTAAATGCACAAACAGTAATTTCTCCACATTGCAAGGTGCAATTCTGAAATTTTTTGCTTTTTCCTGCTCCTCTTAGCATGATAAAGAAGATTCAAAGAGAGTGAGATGCCAGCTCCTTTCATTCAGTCAGTAGCTTCAAACATTTCTGGTATATGAATAACATGATGTTTTTCAATGGCAAAAATCAATGAATATTGTAAATGCACAAACAGTAATTTCTCCGCATTGCAAGGTGCAATTCTGAAATTTTTTGCTTTTTCCTGCTCCTCTTAGCATGATAAAGAAGATTCAAAGAGAGTGAGATGCCAGCTCCTTTCATTCAGTCAGTAGCTTCAAACATTTCTGGTATATGAATAACATGATGTTTTTCAATGGCAAAAATCAATGAATATTGTAAATGCACAAACAGTAATTTCTCCGCATTGCAAGGTGCAATTCTGAAATTTTTTGCTTTTTCCTGCTCCTCTTAGCATGATAAAGAATATTCAAAGAGAGTGAGATGCCAGCTCCTTTCATTCAGTCAGTAGCTTCAATCATTTCTGGATGTTTTTCAATGGCAAAAATCAATGAATATTGTAAATGCACAAACTGTAATTTCTCCGCATTGCAAGGTGCAATTCTGAAATTTTTGGCTTTTTCCTGCTCCTCTTAGCATGATAAAGAAGATTCAAAGAGAGTGAGATGCCAGCTCCTTTCATTCAGTCAGTAGCTTCAATCATTTCTGGACGTTTTTCAATGGCAAAAATCAATGAATATTGTAAATGCACAAACAGTAATTTCTCCGCATTGCAAGGTGCAATTCTGAAATTTTTTGCTTTTTCCTGCTCCTCTTAGCATGATAAAGAAGATTCAAAGAGAGTGAGATGCCAGCTCCTTTCATTCAGTCAGTAGCTTCAATCATTTCTGGACGTTTTTCAATGGCAAAAATCAATGAATATTGTAAATGCACAAACAGTAATTTCTCCGCATTGCAAGGTGCAATTCTGAAATTTTTTGCTTTTTCCTGCTCCTCTTAGCATGATAAAGAAGATTCAAAGAGAGTGAGATGTCAGCTCCTTTCATTCAGTCAGTAGCTTCAAACATTTCTGGTATATGAATAACATGATGTTTTTCAATGGCAAAAATCAATGAATTTTGTAAATGCACAAACAGTAATTTCTCCGCATTGCAAGGTGCAATTCTGAAATTTTTTGCTTTTTCCTGCTCCTCTTAGCATGATAAAGAAGATTCAAAGAGAGTGAGATGCCAGTTCCTTTCATTCAGTCAGTAGCTTCAATCATTTCTGGACGTTTTTCAATGGCAAAAATCAATGAATATTGTAAATGCACAAACAGTAATTTCTCCGCATTGCAAGGTGCAATTCTGAAATTTTTTGCTTTTTCCTGCTCCTCTTAGCATGATAAAGAAGATTCAAAGAGAGTGAGATGCCAGCTCCTTTCATTCAGTCAGTAGCTTCAATCATTTCTGGTATATGAATAACATGATGTTTTTCAATGGCAAAAATCAATGAATATTGTAAATGCACAAACAGTAATTTCTCCGCATTGCAAGGTGCAATTCTGAATTTTTTTGCTTTTTCCTGCTCCTCTTAGCATGATAAAGAAGATTCAAAGAGAGTGAGATGCCAGCTCCTTTCATTCAGTCAGTAGCTTCAATCATTTCTGGACGTTTTTCAATGGCAAAAATCAATGAATATTGTAAATGCACAAACAGTAATTTCTCCGCATTGCAAGGTGCAATTCTGAAATTTTTTGCTTTTTCCTGCTCCTCTTAGCATGATAAACAAGATTCAAAGAGAGTGAGATGCCAGCTCCTTTCATTCAGTCAGTAGCTTCAATCATTTCTGGACGTTTTTCAATGGCAAAAATCCATGAATATTGTAAATGCACAAACAGTAATTTCTCCGCATTGCAAGGTGCAATTCTGAAATTTTTTGCTTTTTCCTGCTCCTCTTAGCATGATAAAGAAGATTCAAAGAGAGTGAGATGCCAGCTCCTTTCATTCAGTCAGTAGCTTCAAACATTTCTGGTATATGAATAACATGATGTTTTTCAATGGCAAAAATCAATGAATATTGTAAATGCACAAACAGTAATTTCTCCGCATTGCAAGGTGCAAGTCTGAAATTTTTTGCTTTTTCCTGCTCCTCTTAGCATGATAAAGAAGATTCAAAGAGAGTGAGATGCCAGCTACTTTCATTCAGTCAGTAGCTTCAATCATTTCTGGACGTTTTTCAATGGTAAAAATCAATGAATATTGTAAATGCACAAACAGTAATTTCTCCACATTGCAAGGTGCAATTCTGAAATTTTTTGCTTTTTCCTGCTCCTCTTAGCATGATAAAGAAGATTCAAAGAGAGTGAGATGCCAGCTCCTTTCATTCAGTCAGTAGCTTCAATCATTTCTGGTATATGAATAACATGATGTTTTTCAATGGCAAAAATCAATGAATATTGTAAATGCACAAACAGTAATTTCTCCGCATTGCAAGGTGCAATTCTGAAATTTTTTGCTTTTTCCTGCTCCTCTTAGCATGATAAAGAAGATTCAAAGAGAGTGAGATGCCAGCTCCTTTCATTCAGTCAGTAGCTTCAATCATTTCTGGACGTTTTTCAATGGCAAAAATCAATGAATATTGTAAATGCACAAACAGTAATTTCTCCGCATTGCAAGGTGCAATTCTGAAATTTTTTGCTTTTTCCTGCTCCTCTTAGCATGATAAAGAAGATTCAAAGAGAGTGAGATGTCAGCTCCTTTCATTCAGTCAGTAGCTTCAAACATTTCTGGTATATGAATAACATGATGTTTTTCAATGGCAAAAATCAATGAATTTTGTAAATGCACAAACAGTAATTTCTCCGCATTGCAAGGTGCAATTCTGAAATTTTTTGCTTTTTCCTGCTCCTCTTAGCATGATAAAGAAGATTCAAAGAGAGTGAGATGCCAGTTCCTTTCATTCAGTCAGTAGCTTCAATCATTTCTGGACGTTTTTCAATGGCAAAAATCAATGAATATTGTAAATGCACAAACAGTAATTTCTCCGCATTGCAAGGTGCAATTCTGAAATTTTTTGCTTTTTCCTGCTCCTCTTAGCATGATAAAGAAGATTCAAAGAGAGTGAGATGCCAGCTCCTTTCATTCAGTCAGTAGCTTCAAACATTTCTGGTATATGAATAACATGATGTTTTTCAATGGCAAAAATCAATGAATATTGTAAATGCACAAACAGTAATTTCTCCGCATTGCAAGGTGCAATTCTGAAATTTTTTGCTTTTTCCTGCTCCTCTTAGCATGATAAAGAAGATTCAAAGAGAGTGAGATGCCAGCTCCTTTCATTCAGTCAGTAGCTTCAATCATTTCTGGACGTTTTTCAATGGCAAAAATCAATGAATATTGTAAATGCACAAACAGTAATTTCTCCGCATTGCAAGGTGCAATTCTGAAATTTTTTGCTTTTTCCTGCTCCTCTTAGCATGATAAAGAAGATTCAAAGAGAGTGAGATGTCAGCTCCTTTCATTCAGTCAGTAGCTTCAAACATTTCTGGTATATGAATAACATGATGTTTTTCAATGGCAAAAATCAATGAATTTTGTAAATGCACAAACAGTAATTTCTCCGCATTGCAAGGTGCAATTCTGAAATTTTTTGCTTTTTCCTGCTCCTCTTAGCATGATAAAGAAGATTCAAAGAGAGTGAGATGCCAGTTCCTTTCATTCAGTCAGTAGCTTCAATCATTTCTGGACGTTTTTCAATGGCAAAAATCAATGAATATTGTAAATGCACAAACAGTAATTTCTCCGCATTGCAAGGTGCAATTCTGAAATTTTTTGCTTTTTCCTGCTCCTCTTAGCATGATAAAGAAGATTCAAAGAGAGTGAGATGCCAGCTCCTTTCATTCAGTCAGTAGCTTCAAACATTTCTGGTATATGAATAACATGATGTTTTTCAATGGCAAAAATCAATGAATATTGTAAATGCACAAACAGTAATTTCTCCGCATTGCAAGGTGCAATTCTGAAATTTTTTGCTTTTTCCTGCTCCTCTTAGCATGATAAAGAAGATTCAAAGAGAGTGAGATGCCAGCTCCTTTCATTCAGTCAGTAGCTTCAATCATTTCTGGACGTTTTTCAATGGCAAAAATCAATGAATATTGTAAATGCACAAACAGTAATTTCTCCGCATTGCAAGGTGCAATTCTGAAATTTTTTGCTTTTTCCTGCTCCTCTTAGCATGATAAACAAGATTCAAAGAGAGTGAGATGCCAGCTCCTTTCATTCAGTCAGTAGCTTCAATCATTTCTGGACGTTTTTCAATGGCAAAAATCAATGAATATTGTAAATGCACAAACAGTAATTTCTCCGCATTGCAAGGTGCAATTCTGAAATTTTTTGCTTTTTCCTGCTCCTCTTAGCATGATAAAGAAGATTCAAAGAGAGTGAGATGCCAGCTCCTTTCATTCAGTCAGTAGCTTCAAACATTTCTGGTATATGAATAACATGATGTTTTTCAATGGCAAAAATCAATGAATATTGTAAATGCACAAACAGTAATTTCTCTGCATTGCAAGGTGCAATTCTGAAATTTTTTGCTTTTTCCTGCTCCTCTTAGCATGTTAAAGAAGATTCAAAGAGAGTGAGATGCCAGCTACTTTCATTCAGTCAGTAGCTTCAATCATTTCTGGACGTTTTTCAATGGTAAAAATCAATGAATATTGTAAATGCACAAACAGTAATTTCTCCACATTGCAAGGTGCAATTCTGAAATTTTTTGCTTTTTCCTGCTCCTCTTAGCATGATAAAGAAGATTCAAAGAGAGTGAGATGCCAGCTCCTTTCATTCAGTCAGTAGCTTCAAACATTTCTGGTATATGAATAACATGATGTTTTTCAATGGCAAAAATCAATGAATATTGTAAATGCACAAACAGTAATTTCTCCGCATTGCAAGGTGCAATTCTGAAATTTTTTGCTTTTTCCTGCTCCTCTTAGCATGATAAAGAAGATTCAAAGAGAGTGAGATGCCAGCTCCTTTCATTCAGTCAGTAGCTTCAAACATTTCTGGTATATGAATAACATGATGTTTTTCAATGGCAAAAATCAATGAATATTGTAAATGCACAAACAGTAATTTCTCCGCATTGCAAGGTGCAATTCTGAAATTTTTTGCTTTTTCCTGCTCCTCTTAGCATGATAAAGAATATTCAAAGAGAGTGAGATGCCAGCTCCTTTCATTCAGTCAGTAGCTTCAATCATTTCTGGATGTTTTTCAATGGCAAAAATCAATGAATATTGTAAATGCACAAACTGTAATTTCTCCGCATTGCAAGGTGCAATTCTGAAATTTTTGGCTTTTTCCTGCTCCTCTTAGCATGATAAAGAAGATTCAAAGAGAGTGAGATGCCAGCTCCTTTCATTCAGTCAGTAGCTTCAATCATTTCTGGACGTTTTTCAATGGCAAAAATCAATGAATATTGTAAATGCACAAACAGTAATTTCTCCGCATTGCAAGGTGCAATTCTGAAATTTTTTGCTTTTTCCTGCTCCTGTTAGCATGATAAAGAAGATTCAAAGAGAGTGAGATGCCAGCTCCTTTCATTCAGTCAGTACCTTCAATCATTTCTGGATGTTTTTCAATGGCAAAAATCAATGAATATTGTAAATGCACAAACAGTAATTTCTCCGCATTGCAAGGTGCAATTCTGAAATTTTTTGCTTTTTCCCGCTCCTCTTAGCATGATAAAGAAGATTCAAAGAGAGTGAGGTGCCAGCTCCTTTCATTCAGTCAGTAGCTTCAAACATTTCTGGTATATGAATAACATGTTTTTCAATGGCGAAAATCATTGAATATTGTAAATGCACAAACAGTAATTTCTCCGCATTGCAAGGTGCAATTCTGAAATTTTTTGATTTTTCCTGCTCCTCTTAGCATGATAAAGAAGATTCAAAGAGAGTGAGATGCCAGCTCCTTTCATTCAGTCAGTAGCTTCAATCATTTCTGGACGTTTTTCAATGGCAAAAATCAATGAATATTGTAAATGCACAAACAGTAATTTCTCCGCATTGCAAGGTGCAATTCTGAAATTTTTTGCTTTTTCCTGCTCCTCTTAGCATGATAAAGAAGATTCAAAGAGAGTGAGATGCCAGCTCCTTTCATTCAGTCAGTAGCTTCAAACATTTCTGGTATATGAATAACATGATGTTTTTCAATGGCAAAAATCAATGAATATTGTAAATGCACAAACAGTAATTTCTCCGCATTGCAAGGTGCAAGTCTGAAATTTTTTGCTTTTTCCTGCTCCTCTTAGCATGATAAAGAAGATTCAAAGAGAGTGAGATGCCAGCTACTTTCATTCAGTCAGTAGCTTCAATCATTTCTGGACGTTTTTCAATGGTAAAAATCAATGAATATTGTAAATGCACAAAGAGTAATTTCTCCACATTGCAAGGTGCAATTCTGAAATTTTTTGCTTTTTCCTGCTCCTCTTAGCATGATAAAGAAGATTCAAAGAGAGTGAGATGCCAGCTCCTTTCATTCAGTCAGTAGCTTCAAACATTTCTGGTATATGAATCACATGATGTTTTTCAATGGCAAAAATCAATGAATATTGTAAATGCACAAACAGTAATTTCTCCGCATTGCAAGGTGCAATTCTGAAATTTTTTGCTTTTTCCTGCTCCTCTTAGCATGATAAAGAAGATTCAAAGAGAGTGAGATGCCAGCTCCTTTCATTCAGTCAGTAGCTTCAAACATTTCTGGTATATGAATAACATGATGTTTTTCAATGGCAAAAATCAACGAATATTGTAAATGCACAAAGAGTAATTTCTCCGCATTGCAAGGTGCAATTCTGAAATTTTTTGCTTTTTCCTGCTCCTCTTAGCATGATAAAGAAGATTCAAAGAGAGTGAGATGCCAGCTCCTTTCATTCAGTCAGTAGCTTCAATCATTTCTGGACGTTTTTCAATGGCAAAAATCAATGAATATTGTAAATGCACAAACAGTAATTTCTCCGCATTGCAAGGTGCAATTCTGAAATTTTTTGCTTTTTCCTGCTCCTCTTAGTATGATAAAGAAGATTCAAAGAGAGTGAGATGCCAGCTCCTTTCATTCAGTCAGTAGCTTCAATCATTTCTGGACGTTTTTCAATGGCAAAAATCAATGAATATTGTAAATGCACAAACAGTAATTTCTCCGCATTGCAAGGTGCAATTCTGAAATTTTTTGCTTTTTCCTGCTCCTCTTAGCATGATAAAGAAGATTCAAAGAGAGTGAGATGCCAGCTCCTTTCATTCAGTCAGTAGCTACAAACATTTCTGGTATATGAATAACATGATGTTTTTCAATGGCAAAAATCAATGAATATTGTAAATGCACAAACAGTAATTTCTCCGCATTGCAAGGTGCAATTCTGAAATTTTTTGCTTTTTCCTGCTCCTCTTAGCATGATAAAGAAGATTCAAAGAGAGTGACATGCCAGCTCCTTTCATTCAGTCAGTAGCTTCAATCATTTCTGGACGTTTTTCAATGGCAAAAATCAATGAATATTGTAAATGCACAAACAGTAATTTCTCCGCATTGCAAGGTGCAATTCTGAAATTTTTTGCTTTTTCCTGCTCCTCTTAGCATGATAAAGAAGATTCAAAGAGAGTGAGATGCCAGCTCCTTTCATTCAGTCAGTAGCTTCAATCATTTCTGGACGTTTTTCAATGGCAAAAATCAATGAATATTGTAAATGCACAAACAGTAATTTCTCCGCATTGCAAGGTGCAATTCTGAAATTTTTTGCTTTTTCCTGCTCCTCTTAGCATGACAAAGAAGATTCAAAGAGAGTAAGATGCCAGCTCCTTTCATTCAGTCAGTAGCTTCAATCATTTCTGGTATATGAATAACATGATGTTTTTCAATGGCAAAAATCAATGAATATTGTAAATGCACAAACAGTAATTTCTCCGCATTGCAAGGTGCAATTCTGAAATTTTTTGCTTTTTCCTGCTCCTCTTAGCATGATAAAGAAGATTCAAAGAGAGTGAGATGCCAGCTCCTTTCATTCAGTCAGTAGCTTCAATCATTTCTGGACGTTTTTCAATGGCAAAAATCAATGAATATTGTAAATGCACAAACAGTAATTTCTCCGCATTGCAAGGTGCAATTCTGAAATTTTTTGCTTTTTCCTGCTCCTCTTAGCATGATAAAGAAGATTCATAGAGAGTGAGATGCCAGCTCCTTTCATTCAGTCAGTAGCTTCAATCATTTCTGGACGTTTTTCAATGGCAAAAATCAATGAATATTGTAAATGCACAAACAGTAATTTCTCCGCCTTGCAAGGTGCAATTCTGAAATTTTTTGCTTTTTCCTGCTCCTCTTAGCATGATAAAGAAGATTCAAAGAGAGTGAGATGCCAGGTCCTTTCATTCAGTCAGTAGCTTCAAACATTTCTGGTATATGAATAATATGATGTTTTTCAATGGCAAAAATTAATGAATATTGTAAAAGCACAAACAGTAATTTCTCCGCATTGCAAGGTGCAATTCTGAAATTTTTTGCTTTTTCCTGCTCCTCTTAGCATGATAAAGAAGATTCAAAGAGAGTGAGATGCCAGCTCCTTTCATTCAGTCAGTAGCTTCAATCATTTCTGGACGTTTTTCAATGGCAAAAATCAATGAATATTGTAAATGCACAAACAGTAATTTCTCCGCATTGCAAGGTGCAATTCTGAAATTTTTTGCTTTTTCCTGCTCCTCTTAGCATGATAAACAAGATTCAAAGAGAGTGAGATGCCAGCTCCTTTCATTCAGTCAGTAGCTTCAATCATTTCTGGACGTTTTTCAATGGCAAAAATCCATGAATATTGTAAATGCACAAACAGTAATTTCTCCGCATTGCAAGGTGCAATTCTGAAATTTTTTGCTTTTTCCTGCTCCTCTTAGCATGATAAAGAAGATTCAAAGAGAGTGAGATGCCAGCTCCTTTCATTCAGTCAGTAGCTTCAAACATTTCTGGTATATGAATAACATGATGTTTTTCAATGGCAAAAATCAATGAATATTGTAAATGCACAAACAGTAATTTCTCCGCATTGCAAGGTGCAAGTCTGAAATTTTTTGCTTTTTCCTGCTCCTCTTAGCATGATAAAGAAGATTCAAAGAGAGTGAGATGCCAGCTACTTTCATTCAGTCAGTAGCTTCAATCATTTCTGGACGTTTTTCAATGGTAAAAATCAATGAATATTGTAAATGCACAAACAGTAATTTCTCCACATTGCAAGGTGCAATTCTGAAATTTTTTGCTTTTTCCTGCTCCTCTTAGCATGATAAAGAAGATTCAAAGAGAGTGAGATGCCAGCTCCTTTCATTCAGTCAGTAGCTTCAATCATTTCTGGTATATGAATAACATGATGTTTTTCAATGGCAAAAATCAATGAATATTGTAAATGCACAAACAGTAATTTCTCCGCATTGCAAGGTGCAATTCTGAAATTTTTTGCTTTTTCCTGCTCCTCTTAGCATGATAAAGAAGATTCAAAGAGAGTGAGATGCCAGCTCCTTTCATTCAGTCAGTAGCTTCAATCATTTCTGGACGTTTTTCAATGGCAAAAATCAATGAATATTGTAAATGCACAAACAGTAATTTCTCCGCATTGCAAGGTGCAATTCTGAAATTTTTTGCTTTTTCCTGCTCCTCTTAGCATGATAAAGAAGATTCAAAGAGAGTGAGATGTCAGCTCCTTTCATTCAGTCAGTAGCTTCAAACATTTCTGGTATATGAATAACATGATGTTTTTCAATGGCAAAAATCAATGAATTTTGTAAATGCACAAACAGTAATTTCTCCGCATTGCAAGGTGCAATTCTGAAATTTTTTGCTTTTTCCTGCTCCTCTTAGCATGATAAAGAAGATTCAAAGAGAGTGAGATGCCAGTTCCTTTCATTCAGTCAGTAGCTTCAATCATTTCTGGACGTTTTTCAATGGCAAAAATCAATGAATATTGTAAATGCACAAACAGTAATTTCTCCGCATTGCAAGGTGCAATTCTGAAATTTTTTGCTTTTTCCTGCTCCTCTTAGCATGATAAAGAAGATTCAAAGAGAGTGAGATGCCAGCTCCTTTCATTCAGTCAGTAGCTTCAAACATTTCTGGTATATGAATAACATGATGTTTTTCAATGGCAAAAATCAATGAATATTGTAAATGCACAAACAGTAATTTCTCCGCATTGCAAGGTGCAATTCTGAAATTTTTTGCTTTTTCCTGCTCCTCTTAGCATGATAAAGAAGATTCAAAGAGAGTGAGATGCCAGCTCCTTTCATTCAGTCAGTAGCTTCAATCATTTCTGGACGTTTTTCAATGGCAAAAATCAATGAATATTGTAAATGCACAAACAGTAATTTCTCCGCATTGCAAGGTGCAATTCTGAAATTTTTTGCTTTTTCCTGCTCCTCTTAGCATGATAAAGAAGATTCAAAGAGAGTGAGATGTCAGCTCCTTTCATTCAGTCAGTAGCTTCAAACATTTCTGGTATATGAATAACATGATGTTTTTCAATGGCAAAAATCAATGAATTTTGTAAATGCACAAACAGTAATTTCTCCGCATTGCAAGGTGCAATTCTGAAATTTTTTGCTTTTTCCTGCTCCTCTTAGCATGATAAAGAAGATTCAAAGAGAGTGAGATGCCAGTTCCTTTCATTCAGTCAGTAGCTTCAATCATTTCTGGACGTTTTTCAATGGCAAAAATCAATGAATATTGTAAATGCACAAACAGTAATTTCTCCGCATTGCAAGGTGCAATTCTGAAATTTTTTGCTTTTTCCTGCTCCTCTTAGCATGATAAAGAAGATTCAAAGAGAGTGAGATGCCAGCTCCTTTCATTCAGTCAGTAGCTTCAAACATTTCTGGTATATGAATAACATGATGTTTTTCAATGGCAAAAATCAATGAATATTGTAAATGCACAAACAGTAATTTCTCCGCATTGCAAGGTGCAATTCTGAAATTTTTTGCTTTTTCCTGCTCCTCTTAGCATGATAAAGAAGATTCAAAGAGAGTGAGATGCCAGCTCCTTTCATTCAGTCAGTAGCTTCAATCATTTCTGGACGTTTTTCAATGGCAAAAATCAATGAATATTGTAAATGCACAAACAGTAATTTCTCCGCATTGCAAGGTGCAATTCTGAAATTTTTTGCTTTTTCCTGCTCCTCTTAGCATGATAAACAAGATTCAAAGAGAGTGAGATGCCAGCTCCTTTCATTCAGTCAGTAGCTTCAATCATTTCTGGACGTTTTTCAATGGCAAAAATCAATGAATATTGTAAATGCACAAACAGTAATTTCTCCGCATTGCAAGGTGCAATTCTGAAATTTTTTGCTTTTTCCTGCTCCTCTTAGCATGATAAAGAAGATTCAAAGAGAGTGAGATGCCAGCTCCTTTCATTCAGTCAGTAGCTTCAAACATTTCTGGTATATGAATAACATGATGTTTTTCAATGGCAAAAATCAATGAATATTGTAAATGCACAAACAGTAATTTCTCTGCATTGCAAGGTGCAATTCTGAAATTTTTTGCTTTTTCCTGCTCCTCTTAGCATGTTAAAGAAGATTCAAAGAGAGTGAGATGCCAGCTACTTTCATTCAGTCAGTAGCTTCAATCATTTCTGGACGTTTTTCAATGGTAAAAATCAATGAATATTGTAAATGCACAAACAGTAATTTCTCCACATTGCAAGGTGCAATTCTGAAATTTTTTGCTTTTTCCTGCTCCTCTTAGCATGATAAAGAAGATTCAAAGAGAGTGAGATGCCAGCTCCTTTCATTCAGTCAGTAGCTTCAAACATTTCTGGTATATGAATAACATGATGTTTTTCAATGGCAAAAATCAATGAATATTGTAAATGCACAAACAGTAATTTCTCCGCATTGCAAGGTGCAATTCTGAAATTTTTTGCTTTTTCCTGCTCCTCTTAGCATGATAAAGAAGATTCAAAGAGAGTGAGATGCCAGCTCCTTTCATTCAGTCAGTAGCTTCAAACATTTCTGGTATATGAATAACATGATGTTTTTCAATGGCAAAAATCAATGAATATTGTAAATGCACAAACAGTAATTTCTCCGCATTGCAAGGTGCAATTCTGAAATTTTTTGCTTTTTCCTGCTCCTCTTAGCATGATAAAGAATATTCAAAGAGAGTGAGATGCCAGCTCCTTTCATTCAGTCAGTAGCTTCAATCATTTCTGGATGTTTTTCAATGGCAAAAATCAATGAATATTGTAAATGCACAAACTGTAATTTCTCCGCATTGCAAGGTGCAATTCTGAAATTTTTGGCTTTTTCCTGCTCCTCTTAGCATGATAAAGAAGATTCAAAGAGAGTGAGATGCCAGCTCCTTTCATTCAGTCAGTAGCTTCAATCATTTCTGGACGTTTTTCAATGGCAAAAATCAATGAATATTGTAAATGCACAAACAGTAATTTCTCCGCATTGCAAGGTGCAATTCTGAAATTTTTTGCTTTTTCCTGCTCCTCTTAGCATGATAAAGAAGATTCAAAGAGAGTGAGATGCCAGCTCCTTTCATTCAGTCAGTAGCTTCAATCATTTCTGGACGTTTTTCAATGGCAAAAATCAATGAATATTGTAAATGCACAAACAGTAATTTCTCCGCATTGCAAGGTGCAATTCTGAAATTTTTTGCTTTTTCCTGCTCCTCTTAGCATGATAAAGAAGATTCAAAGAGAGTGAGATGTCAGCTCCTTTCATTCAGTCAGTAGCTTCAAACATTTCTGGTATATGAATAACATGATGTTTTTCAATGGCAAAAATCAATGAATTTTGTAAATGCACAAACAGTAATTTCTCCGCATTGCAAGGTGCAATTCTGAAATTTTTTGCTTTTTCCTGCTCCTCTTAGCATGATAAAGAAGATTCAAAGAGAGTGAGATGCCAGTTCCTTTCATTCAGTCAGTAGCTTCAATCATTTCTGGACGTTTTTCAATGGCAAAAATCAATGAATATTGTAAATGCACAAACAGTAATTTCTCCGCATTGCAAGGTGCAATTCTGAAATTTTTTGCTTTTTCCTGCTCCTCTTAGCATGATAAAGAAGATTCAAAGAGAGTGAGATGCCAGCTCCTTTCATTCAGTCAGTAGCTTCAATCATTTCTGGTATATGAATAACATGATGTTTTTCAATGGCAAAAATCAATGAATATTGTAAATGCACAAACAGTAATTTCTCCGCATTGCAAGGTGCAATTCTGAATTTTTTTGCTTTTTCCTGCTCCTCTTAGCATGATAAAGAAGATTCAAAGAGAGTGAGATGCCAGCTCCTTTCATTCAGTCAGTAGCTTCAATCATTTCTGGACGTTTTTCAATGGCAAAAATCAATGAATATTGTAAATGCACAAACAGTAATTTCTCCGCATTGCAAGGTGCAATTCTGAAATTTTTTGCTTTTTCCTGCTCCTCTTAGCATGATAAACAAGATTCAAAGAGAGTGAGATGCCAGCTCCTTTCATTCAGTCAGTAGCTTCAATCATTTCTGGACGTTTTTCAATGGCAAAAATCCATGAATATTGTAAATGCACAAACAGTAATTTCTCCGCATTGCAAGGTGCAATTCTGAAATTTTTTGCTTTTTCCTGCTCCTCTTAGCATGATAAAGAAGATTCAAAGAGAGTGAGATGCCAGCTCCTTTCATTCAGTCAGTAGCTTCAAACATTTCTGGTATATGAATAACATGATGTTTTTCAATGGCAAAAATCAATGAATATTGTAAATGCACAAACAGTAATTTCTCCGCATTGCAAGGTGCAAGTCTGAAATTTTTTGCTTTTTCCTGCTCCTCTTAGCATGATAAAGAAGATTCAAAGAGAGTGAGATGCCAGCTACTTTCATTCAGTCAGTAGCTTCAATCATTTCTGGACGTTTTTCAATGGTAAAAATCAATGAATATTGTAAATGCACAAACAGTAATTTCTCCACATTGCAAGGTGCAATTCTGAAATTTTTTGCTTTTTCCTGCTCCTCTTAGCATGATAAAGAAGATTCAAAGAGAGTGAGATGCCAGCTCCTTTCATTCAGTCAGTAGCTTCAATCATTTCTGGTATATGAATAACATGATGTTTTTCAATGGCAAAAATCAATGAATATTGTAAATGCACAAACAGTAATTTCTCCGCATTGCAAGGTGCAATTCTGAAATTTTTTGCTTTTTCCTGCTCCTCTTAGCATGATAAAGAAGATTCAAAGAGAGTGAGATGCCAGCTCCTTTCATTCAGTCAGTAGCTTCAATCATTTCTGGACGTTTTTCAATGGCAAAAATCAATGAATATTGTAAATGCACAAACAGTAATTTCTCCGCATTGCAAGGTGCAATTCTGAAATTTTTTGCTTTTTCCTGCTCCTCTTAGCATGATAAAGAAGATTCAAAGAGAGTGAGATGTCAGCTCCTTTCATTCAGTCAGTAGCTTCAAACATTTCTGGTATATGAATAACATGATGTTTTTCAATGGCAAAAATCAATGAATTTTGTAAATGCACAAACAGTAATTTCTCCGCATTGCAAGGTGCAATTCTGAAATTTTTTGCTTTTTCCTGCTCCTCTTAGCATGATAAAGAAGATTCAAAGAGAGTGAGATGCCAGTTCCTTTCATTCAGTCAGTAGCTTCAATCATTTCTGGACGTTTTTCAATGGCAAAAATCAATGAATATTGTAAATGCACAAACAGTAATTTCTCCGCATTGCAAGGTGCAATTCTGAAATTTTTTGCTTTTTCCTGCTCCTCTTAGCATGATAAAGAAGATTCAAAGAGAGTGAGATGCCAGCTCCTTTCATTCAGTCAGTAGCTTCAAACATTTCTGGTATATGAATAACATGATGTTTTTCAATGGCAAAAATCAATGAATATTGTAAATGCACAAACAGTAATTTCTCCGCATTGCAAGGTGCAATTCTGAAATTTTTTGCTTTTTCCTGCTCCTCTTAGCATGATAAAGAAGATTCAAAGAGAGTGAGATGCCAGCTCCTTTCATTCAGTCAGTAGCTTCAATCATTTCTGGACGTTTTTCAATGGCAAAAATCAATGAATATTGTAAATGCACAAACAGTAATTTCTCCGCATTGCAAGGTGCAATTCTGAAATTTTTTGCTTTTTCCTGCTCCTCTTAGCATGATAAAGAAGATTCAAAGAGAGTGAGATGTCAGCTCCTTTCATTCAGTCAGTAGCTTCAAACATTTCTGGTATATGAATAACATGATGTTTTTCAATGGCAAAAATCAATGAATTTTGTAAATGCACAAACAGTAATTTCTCCGCATTGCAAGGTGCAATTCTGAAATTTTTTGCTTTTTCCTGCTCCTCTTAGCATGATAAAGAAGATTCAAAGAGAGTGAGATGCCAGTTCCTTTCATTCAGTCAGTAGCTTCAATCATTTCTGGACGTTTTTCAATGGCAAAAATCAATGAATATTGTAAATGCACAAACAGTAATTTCTCCGCATTGCAAGGTGCAATTCTGAAATTTTTTGCTTTTTCCTGCTCCTCTTAGCATGATAAAGAAGATTCAAAGAGAGTGAGATGCCAGCTCCTTTCATTCAGTCAGTAGCTTCAAACATTTCTGGTATATGAATAACATGATGTTTTTCAATGGCAAAAATCAATGAATATTGTAAATGCACAAACAGTAATTTCTCCGCATTGCAAGGTGCAATTCTGAAATTTTTTGCTTTTTCCTGCTCCTCTTAGCATGATAAAGAAGATTCAAAGAGAGTGAGATGCCAGCTCCTTTCATTCAGTCAGTAGCTTCAATCATTTCTGGACGTTTTTCAATGGCAAAAATCAATGAATATTGTAAATGCACAAACAGTAATTTCTCCGCATTGCAAGGTGCAATTCTGAAATTTTTTGCTTTTTCCTGCTCCTCTTAGCATGATAAACAAGATTCAAAGAGAGTGAGATGCCAGCTCCTTTCATTCAGTCAGTAGCTTCAATCATTTCTGGACGTTTTTCAATGGCAAAAATCAATGAATATTGTAAATGCACAAACAGTAATTTCTCCGCATTGCAAGGTGCAATTCTGAAATTTTTTGCTTTTTCCTGCTCCTCTTAGCATGATAAAGAAGATTCAAAGAGAGTGAGATGCCAGCTCCTTTCATTCAGTCAGTAGCTTCAAACATTTCTGGTATATGAATAACATGATGTTTTTCAATGGCAAAAATCAATGAATATTGTAAATGCACAAACAGTAATTTCTCTGCATTGCAAGGTGCAATTCTGAAATTTTTTGCTTTTTCCTGCTCCTCTTAGCATGTTAAAGAAGATTCAAAGAGAGTGAGATGCCAGCTACTTTCATTCAGTCAGTAGCTTCAATCATTTCTGGACGTTTTTCAATGGTAAAAATCAATGAATATTGTAAATGCACAAACAGTAATTTCTCCACATTGCAAGGTGCAATTCTGAAATTTTTTGCTTTTTCCTGCTCCTCTTAGCATGATAAAGAAGATTCAAAGAGAGTGAGATGCCAGCTCCTTTCATTCAGTCAGTAGCTTCAAACATTTCTGGTATATGAATAACATGATGTTTTTCAATGGCAAAAATCAATGAATATTGTAAATGCACAAACAGTAATTTCTCCGCATTGCAAGGTGCAATTCTGAAATTTTTTGCTTTTTCCTGCTCCTCTTAGCATGATAAAGAAGATTCAAAGAGAGTGAGATGCCAGCTCCTTTCATTCAGTCAGTAGCTTCAAACATTTCTGGTATATGAATAACATGATGTTTTTCAATGGCAAAAATCAATGAATATTGTAAATGCACAAACAGTAATTTCTCCGCATTGCAAGGTGCAATTCTGAAATTTTTTGCTTTTTCCTGCTCCTCTTAGCATGATAAAGAATATTCAAAGAGAGTGAGATGCCAGCTCCTTTCATTCAGTCAGTAGCTTCAATCATTTCTGGATGTTTTTCAATGGCAAAAATCAATGAATATTGTAAATGCACAAACTGTAATTTCTCCGCATTGCAAGGTGCAATTCTGAAATTTTTGGCTTTTTCCTGCTCCTCTTAGCATGATAAAGAAGATTCAAAGAGAGTGAGATGCCAGCTCCTTTCATTCAGTCAGTAGCTTCAATCATTTCTGGACGTTTTTCAATGGCAAAAATCAATGAATATTGTAAATGCACAAACAGTAATTTCTCCGCATTGCAAGGTGCAATTCTGAAATTTTTTGCTTTTTCCTGCTCCTGTTAGCATGATAAAGAAGATTCAAAGAGAGTGAGATGCCAGCTCCTTTCATTCAGTCAGTACCTTCAATCATTTCTGGATGTTTTTCAATGGCAAAAATCAATGAATATTGTAAATGCACAAACAGTAATTTCTCCGCATTGCAAGGTGCAATTCTGAAATTTTTTGCTTTTTCCCGCTCCTCTTAGCATGATAAAGAAGATTCAAAGAGAGTGAGGTGCCAGCTCCTTTCATTCAGTCAGTAGCTTCAAACATTTCTGGTATATGAATAACATGTTTTTCAATGGCGAAAATCATTGAATATTGTAAATGCACAAACAGTAATTTCTCCGCATTGCAAGGTGCAATTCTGAAATTTTTTGATTTTTCCTGCTCCTCTTAGCATGATAAAGAAGATTCAAAGAGAGTGAGATGCCAGCTCCTTTCATTCAGTCAGTAGCTTCAATCATTTCTGGACGTTTTTCAATGGCAAAAATCAATGAATATTGTAAATGCACAAACAGTAATTTCTCCGCATTGCAAGGTGCAATTCTGAAATTTTTTGCTTTTTCCTGCTCCTCTTAGCATGATAAAGAAGATTCAAAGAGAGTGAGATGCCAGCTCCTTTCATTCAGTCAGTAGCTTCAAACATTTCTGGTATATGAATAACATGATGTTTTTCAATGGCAAAAATCAATGAATATTGTAAATGCACAAACAGTAATTTCTCCGCATTGCAAGGTGCAAGTCTGAAATTTTTTGCTTTTTCCTGCTCCTCTTAGCATGATAAAGAAGATTCAAAGAGAGTGAGATGCCAGCTACTTTCATTCAGTCAGTAGCTTCAATCATTTCTGGACGTTTTTCAATGGTAAAAATCAATGAATATTGTAAATGCACAAAGAGTAATTTCTCCACATTGCAAGGTGCAATTCTGAAATTTTTTGCTTTTTCCTGCTCCTCTTAGCATGATAAAGAAGATTCAAAGAGAGTGAGATGCCAGCTCCTTTCATTCAGTCAGTAGCTTCAAACATTTCTGGTATATGAATCACATGATGTTTTTCAATGGCAAAAATCAATGAATATTGTAAATGCACAAACAGTAATTTCTCCGCATTGCAAGGTGCAATTCTGAAATTTTTTGCTTTTTCCTGCTCCTCTTAGCATGATAAAGAAGATTCAAAGAGAGTGAGATGCCAGCTCCTTTCATTCAGTCAGTAGCTTCAAACATTTCTGGTATATGAATAACATGATGTTTTTCAATGGCAAAAATCAACGAATATTGTAAATGCACAAAGAGTAATTTCTCCGCATTGCAAGGTGCAATTCTGAAATTTTTTGCTTTTTCCTGCTCCTCTTAGCATGATAAAGAAGATTCAAAGAGAGTGAGATGCCAGCTCCTTTCATTCAGTCAGTAGCTTCAATCATTTCTGGACGTTTTTCAATGGCAAAAATCAATGAATATTGTAAATGCACAAACAGTAATTTCTCCGCATTGCAAGGTGCAATTCTGAAATTTTTTGCTTTTTCCTGCTCCTCTTAGTATGATAAAGAAGATTCAAAGAGAGTGAGATGCCAGCTCCTTTCATTCAGTCAGTAGCTTCAATCATTTCTGGACGTTTTTCAATGGCAAAAATCAATGAATATTGTAAATGCACAAACAGTAATTTCTCCGCATTGCAAGGTGCAATTCTGAAATTTTTTGCTTTTTCCTGCTCCTCTTAGCATGATAAAGAAGATTCAAAGAGAGTGAGATGCCAGCTCCTTTCATTCAGTCAGTAGCTACAAACATTTCTGGTATATGAATAACATGATGTTTTTCAATGGCAAAAATCAATGAATATTGTAAATGCACAAACAGTAATTTCTCCGCATTGCAAGGTGCAATTCTGAAATTTTTTGCTTTTTCCTGCTCCTCTTAGCATGATAAAGAAGATTCAAAGAGAGTGACATGCCAGCTCCTTTCATTCAGTCAGTAGCTTCAATCATTTCTGGACGTTTTTCAATGGCAAAAATCAATGAATATTGTAAATGCACAAACAGTAATTTCTCCGCATTGCAAGGTGCAATTCTGAAATTTTTTGCTTTTTCCTGCTCCTCTTAGCATGATAAAGAAGATTCAAAGAGAGTGAGATGCCAGCTCCTTTCATTCAGTCAGTAGCTTCAATCATTTCTGGACGTTTTTCAATGGCAAAAATCAATGAATATTGTAAATGCACAAACAGTAATTTCTCCGCATTGCAAGGTGCAATTCTGAAATTTTTTGCTTTTTCCTGCTCCTCTTAGCATGACAAAGAAGATTCAAAGAGAGTAAGATGCCAGCTCCTTTCATTCAGTCAGTAGCTTCAATCATTTCTGGTATATGAATAACATGATGTTTTTCAATGGCAAAAATCAATGAATATTGTAAATGCACAAACAGTAATTTCTCCGCATTGCAAGGTGCAATTCTGAAATTTTTTGCTTTTTCCTGCTCCTCTTAGCATGATAAAGAAGATTCAAAGAGAGTGAGATGCCAGCTCCTTTCATTCAGTCAGTAGCTTCAATCATTTCTGGACGTTTTTCAATGGCAAAAATCAATGAATATTGTAAATGCACAAACAGTAATTTCTCCGCATTGCAAGGTGCAATTCTGAAATTTTTTGCTTTTTCCTGCTCCTCTTAGCATGATAAAGAAGATTCATAGAGAGTGAGATGCCAGCTCCTTTCATTCAGTCAGTAGCTTCAATCATTTCTGGACGTTTTTCAATGGCAAAAATCAATGAATATTGTAAATGCACAAACAGTAATTTCTCCGCCTTGCAAGGTGCAATTCTGAAATTTTTTGCTTTTTCCTGCTCCTCTTAGCATGATAAAGAAGATTCAAAGAGAGTGAGATGCCAGGTCCTTTCATTCAGTCAGTAGCTTCAAACATTTCTGGTATATGAATAATATGATGTTTTTCAATGGCAAAAATTAATGAATATTGTAAAAGCACAAACAGTAATTTCTCCGCATTGCAAGGTGCAATTCTGAAATTTTTTGCTTTTTCCTGCTCCTCTTAGCATGATAAAGAAGATTCAAAGAGAGTGAGATGCCAGCTCCTTTCATTCAGTCAGTAGCTTCAATCATTTCTGGACGTTTTTCAATGGCAAAAATCAATGAATATTGTAAATGCACAAACAGTAATTTCTCCGCATTGCAAGGTGCAATTCTGAAATTTTTTGCTTTTTCCTGCTCCTCTTAGCATGATAAAGAAGATTCAAAGAGAGTGAGATGCCAGCTCCTTTCATTCAGTCAGTAGCTTCAATCATTTCTGGTATATGAATAACATGATGTTTTTCAATGGCAAAAATCAATGAATATTGTAAATGCACAAACAGTAATTTCTCCGCATTGCAAGTTGCAATTCTGAAATTTTTTGCTTTTTCCTGCTCCTCTTAGCATGATAAAGAAGATTCAAAGAGAGTGAGATGCCAGCTCCTTTCATTCAGTCAGTAGCTTCAATCATTTCTGGACGTTTTTCAATGGCAAAAATCAATGAATATTGTAAATGCACAAACAGTAATTTCTCCGCATTGCAAGGTGCAATTCTGAAATTTTTTGCTTTTTCCTGCTCCTCTTAGCATGATAAAGAAGATTCAAAGAGAGTGAGATGCCAGCTCCTTTCATTCAGTCAGTAGCTTCAAACATTTCTGGTATATGAATAACATGATGTTTTTCAATGGCAAAAATCAATGAATATTGTAAATGCACAAACAGTAATTTCTCCGCATTGCAAGGTGCAATTCTGAAATTTTTTGCTTTTTCCTGCTCCTCTTAGCATGATAAAGAAGATTCAAAGAGAGTGAGATGCCAGCTCCTTTCATTCAGTCAGTAGCTTCAATCATTTCTGGACGTTTTTCAATGGCAAAAATCAATGAATATTGTAAATGCACAAACAGTAATTTCTCCGCATTGCAAGGTGCAATTCTGAAATTTTTTGCTTTTTCCTGCTCCTCTTAGCATGACAAAGAAGATTCAAAGAGAGTAAGATGCCAGCTCCTTTCATTCAGTCAGTAGCTTCAATCATTTCTGGTATATGAATAACATGATGTTTTTCAATGGCAAAAATCAATGAATATTGTAAATGCACAAACAGTAATTTCTCCGCATTGCAAGGTGCAATTCTGAAATTTTTTGCTTTTTCCTGCTCCTCTTAGCATGATAAAGAAGATTCAAAGAGAGTGAGATGCCAGCTCCTTTCATTCAGTCAGTAGCTTCAATCATTTCTGGACGTTTTTCAATGGCAAAAATCAATGAATATTGTAAATGCACAAACAGTAATTTCTCCGCATTGCAAGGTGCAATTCTGAAATTTTTTGCTTTTTCCTGCTCCTCTTAGCATGATAAAGAAGATTCAAAGAGAGTGAGATGCCAGGTCCTTTCATTCAGTCAGTAGCTTCAAACATTTCTGGTATATGAATAACATGATGTTTTTCAATGGCAAAAATCAATGAATATTGTAAATGCACAAACAGTAATTTCTCCGCATTGCAAGGTGCAAGTCTGAAATTTTTTGCTTTTTCCTGCTCCTCTTAGCATAATAAAGAAGATTCAAAGAGAGTGAGATGCCAGCTACTTTCATTCAGTCAGTAGCTTCAATCATTTCTGGACGTTTTTCAATGGTAAAAATCAATGAATATTGTAAATGCACAAAGAGTAATTTCTCCACATTGCAAGGTGCAATTCTGAAATTTTTTGCTTTTTCCTGCTCCTCTTAGCATGATAAAGAAGATTCAAAGAGAGTGAGATGCCAGCTCCTTTCATTCAGTCAGTAGCTTCAAACATTTCTGGTATATGAATCACATGATGTTTTTCAATGGCAAAAATCAATGAATATTGTAAATGCACAAACAGTAATTTCTCCGCATTGCAAGGTGCAATTCTGAAATTTTTTGCTTTTTCCTGCTCCTCTTAGCATGATAAAGAAGATTCAAAGAGAGTGAGATGCCAGCTCCTTTCATTCAGTCAGTAGCTTCAAACATTTCTGGTATATGAATAACATGATGTTTTTCAATGGCAAAAATCAATGAATATTGTAAATGCACAAAGAGTAATTTCTCCGCATTGCAAGGTGCAATTCTGAAATTTTTTGCTTTTTCCTGCTCCTCTTAGCATGATAAAGAAGATTCAAAGAGAGTGAGATGCCAGCTCCTTTCATTCAGTCAGTAGCTTCAATCATTTCTGGACGTTTTTCAATGGCAAAAATCAATGAATATTGTAAATGCACAAACAGTAATTTCTCCGCATTGCAAGGTGCAATTCTGAAATTTTTTGCTTTTTCCTGCTCCTCTTAGCATGATAAAGAAGATTCAAAGAGAGTGAGATGCCAGCTCCTTTCATTCAGTCAGTAGCTTCAATCATTTCTGGACGTTTTTCAATGGCAAAAATCAATGAATATTGTAAATGCACAAACAGTAATTTCTCCGCATTGCAAGGTGCAATTCTGAAATTTTTTGCTTTTTCCTGCTCCTCTTAGCATGATAAAGAAGATTCAAAGAGAGTGAGATGCCAGCTCCTTTCATTCAGTCAGTAGCTACAAACATTTCTGGTATATGAATAACATGATGTTTTTCAATGGCAAAAATCAATGAATATTGTAAATGCACAAACAGTAATTTCTCCGCATTGCAAGGTGCAATTCTGAAATTTTTTGCTTTTTCCTGCTCCTCTTAGCATGATAAAGAAGATTCAAAGAGAGTGAGATGCCAGCTCCTTTCATTCAGTCAGTAGCTTCAATCATTTCTGGACGTTTTTCAATGGCAAAAATCAATGAATATTGTAAATGAACAAACAGTAATTTCTACGCATTGCAAGGTGCAATTCTGAAATTTTTTGCTTTTTCCTGCTCCTCTTAGCATGATAAAGAAGATTCAAAGAGAGTGAGATGCCAGCTCCTTTCATTCAGTCAGTAGCTTCAATCATTTCTGGACGTTTTTCAATGGCAAAAATCAATGAATATTGTAAATGCACAAACAGTAATTTCTCCGCATTGCAAGGTGCAATTCTGAAATTTTTTGCTTTTTCCTGCTCCTCTTAGCATGACAAAGAAGATTCAAAGAGAGTAAGATGCCAGCTCCTTTCATTCAGTCAGTAGCTTCAATCATTTCTGGTATATGAATAACATGATGTTTTTCAATGGCAAAAATCAATGAATATTGTAAATGCACAAACAGTAATTTCTCCGCATTGCAAGGTGCAATTCTGAAATTTTTTGCTTTTTCCTGCTCCTCTTAGCATGATAAAGAAGATTCAAAGAGAGTGAGATGCCAGCTCCTTTCATTCAGTCAGTAGCTTCAATCATTTCTGGACGTTTTTCAATGGCAAAAATCAATGAATATTGTAAATGCACAAACAGTAATTTCTCCGCATTGCAAGGTGCAATTCTGAAATTTTTTGCTTTTTCCTGCTCCTCTTAGCATGATAAAGAAGATTCATAGAGAGTGAGATGCCAGCTCCTTTCATTCAGTCAGTAGCTTCAATCATTTCTGGACGTTTTTCAATGGCAAAAATCAATGAATATTGTAAATGCACAAACAGTAATTTCTCCGCATTGCAAGGTGCAATTCTGAAATTTTTTGCTTTTTCCTGCTCCTCTTAGCATGATAAAGAAGATTCAAAGAGAGTGAGATGCCAGGTCCTTTCATTCAGTCAGTAGCTTCAAACATTTCTGGTATATGAATAATATGATGTTTTTCAATGGCAAAAATCAATGAATATTGTAAAAGCACAAACAGTAATTTCTCCGCATTGCAAGGTGCAATTCTGAAATTTTTTGCTTTTTCCTGCTCCTCTTAGCATGATAAAGAAGATTCAAAGAGAGTGAGATGCCAGCTCCTTTCATTCAGTCAGTAGCTTCAATCATTTCTGGACGTTTTTCAATGGCAAAAATCAATGAATATTGTAAATGCACAAACAGTAATTTCTCCGCATTGCAAGGTGCAATTCTGAAATTTTTTGCTTTTTCCTGCTCCTCTTAGCATGATAAAGAAGATTCAAAGAGAGTGAGATGCCAGCTCCTTTCATTCAGTCAGTAGCTTCAATCATTTCTGGTATATGAATAACATGATGTTTTTCAATGGCAAAAATCAATGAATATTGTAAATGCACAAACAGTAATTTCTCCGCATTGCAAGTTGCAATTCTGAAATTTTTTGCTTTTTCCTGCTCCTCTTAGCATGATAAAGAAGATTCAAAGAGAGTGAGATGCCAGCTCCTTTCATTCAGTCAGTAGCTTCAATCATTTCTGGACGTTTTTCAATGGCAAAAATCAATGAATATTGTAAATGCACAAACAGTAATTTCTCCGCATTGCAAGGTGCAATTCTGAAATTTTTTGCTTTTTCCTGCTCCTCTTAGCATGATAAAGAAGATTCAAAGAGAGTGAGATGCCAGCTCCTTTCATTCAGTCAGTAGCTTCAATCATTTCTGGTATATGAATAACATGATGTTTTTCAATGGCAAAAATCAATGAATATTGTAAATGCACAAACAGTAATTTCTCCGCATTGCAAGGTGCAATTCTGAAATTTTTTGCTTTTTCCTGCTCCTCTTAGCATGATAAAGAAGATTCAAAGAGAGTGAGATGCCAGCTCCTTTCATTCAGTCAGTAGCTTCAATCATTTCTGGACGTTTTTCAATGGCAAAAATCAATGAATATTGTAAATGCACAAACAGTAATTTCTCCGCATTGCAAGGTGCAATTCTGAAATTTTTTGCTTTTTCCTGCTCCTCTTAGCATGACAAAGAAGATTCAAAGAGAGTAAGATGCCAGCTCCTTTCATTCAGTCAGTAGCTTCAATCATTTCTGGTATATGAATAACATGATGTTTTTCAATGGCAAAAATCAATGAATATTGTAAATGCACAAACAGTAATTTCTCCGCATTGCAAGGTGCAATTCTGAAATTTTTTGCTTTTTCCTGCTCCTCTTAGCATGATAAAGAAGATTCAAAGAGAGTGAGATGCCAGCTCCTTTCATTCAGTCAGTAGCTTCAATCATTTCTGGACGTTTTTCAATGGCAAAAATCAATGAATATTGTAAATGCACAAACAGTAATTTCTCCGCATTGCAAGGTGCAATTCTGAAATTTTTTGCTTTTTCCTGCTCCTCTTAGCATGATAAAGAAGATTCAAAGAGAGTGAGATGCCAGCTCCTTTCATTCAGTCAGTAGCTTCAATCATTTCTGGACGTTTTTCAATGGCAAAAATCAATGAATATTGTAAATGCACAAACAGTAATTTCTCCGCATTGCAAGGTGCAATTCTGAAATTTTTTGCTTTTTCCTGCTCCTCTTAGCATGATAAAGAAGATTCAAAGAGAGTGAGATGCCAGGTCCTTTCATTCAGTCAGTAGCTTCAAACATTTCTGGTATATTAATAATATGATGTTTTTCAATGGCAAAAATCAATGAATATTGTAAAAGCACAAACAGTAATTTCTCCGCATTGCAAGGTGCAATTCTGAAATTTTTTGCTTTTTCCTGCTCCTCTTAGCATGATAAAGAAGATTCAAAGAGAGTGAGATGCCAGCTCCTTTCATTCAGTCAGTAGCTTCAATCATTTCTGGACGTTTTTCAATGGCAAAAATCAATGAATATTGTAAATGCACAAACAGTAATTTCTCCGCATTGCAAGGTGCAATTCTGAAATTTTTTGCTTTTTCCTGCTCCTCTTAGCATGATAAAGAAGATTCAAAGAGAGTGAGATGCCAGCTCCTTTCATTCAGTCAGTAGCTTCAATCATTTCTGGTATATGAATAACATGATGTTTTTCAATGGCAAAAATCAATGAATATTGTAAATGCACAAACAGTAATTTCTCCGCATTGCAAGTTGCAATTCTGAAATTTTTTGCTTTTTCCTGCTCCTCTTAGCATGATAAAGAAGACTCAAAGAGAGTGAGATGCCAGCTCCTTTCATTCAGTCAGTAGCTTCAATCATTTCTGGACGTTTTTCAATGGCAAAAATCAATGAATATTGTAAATGCACAAACAGTAATTTCTCCGCATTGCAAGGTGCAATTCTGAATTTTTTTGCTTTTTCCTGCTCCTCTTAGCATGATAAAGAAGATTCAAAGAGAGTGAGATGCCAGCTCCTTTCATTCAGTCAGTAGCTTCAATCATTTCTGGACGTTTTTCAATGGCAAAAATCAATGAATATTGTAAATGCACAAACAGTAATTTCTCCGCATTGCAAGGAGCAATTCTGAAATTTTTTGCTTTTTCCTGCTCCTCTTAGCATGATAAAGAAGATTCAAAGAGAGTGAGATGCCAGCTCCTTTCATTCAGTCAGTAGCTTCAAACATTTCTGGTATATGAATAACATGATGTTTTTCAATGGCAAAAATCAATGAATATTGTAAATGCACAAACAGTAATTTCTCCGCATTGCAAGGTGCAATTCTGAAATTTTTTGCTTTTTCCTGCTCCTCTTAGCATGATAAAGAAGATTCAAAGAGAGTGAGATGCCAGCTCCTTTCATTCAGTCAGTAGCTTCAATCATTTCTGGTATATGAATAACATGATGTTTTTCAATGGCAAAAATCAATGAATATTGTAAATGCACAAACAGTAATTTCTCCACATTGTAAGGTGCAATTCTGAAATTTTTTGCTTTTTCCTGCTCCTCTTAGCATGATAAAGAAGATTCAAAGAGAGTGAGATGCCAGCTCCTTTCATTCAGTCAGTAGCTTCAATCATTTCTGGACGTTTTTCAATGGCAAAAATCAATGAATATTGTAAATGCACAAACAGTAATTTCTCCGCATTGCAAGGTGCAATTCTGAAATTTTTTGCTTTTTCCTGCTCCTCTTAGCATGATAAAGAAGATTCAAAGAGAGTGAGATGCCAGCTCCTTTCATTCAGTCAGTAGCTACAAACATTTCTGGTATATGAATAACATGATGTTTTTCAATGGCAAAAATCAATGAATATTGTAAATGCACAAACAGTAATTTCTCCGCATTGCAAGGTGCAATTCTGAAATTTTTTGCTTTTTCCTGCTCCTCTTAGCATGATAAAGAAGATTCAAAGAGAGTGAGATGCCAGCTCCTTTCATTCAGTCAGTAGCTTCAATCATTTCTGGACGTTTTTCAATGGCAAAAATCAATGAATATTGTAAATGCACAAACAGTAATTTCTCCGCATTGCAAGGTGCAATTCTGAAATTTTTTGCTTTTTCCTGCTCCTCTTAGCATGATAAAGAAGATTCAAAGAGAGTGAGATGCCAGCTCCTTTCATTCAGTCAGTAGCTTCAATCATTTCTAGACGTTTTTCAATGGCAAAAATCAATGAATATTGTAAATGCACAAACAGTAATTTCTCCGCATTGCAAGGTGCAATTCTGAAATTTTTTGCTTTTTCCTGCTCCTCTTAGCATGACAAAGAAGATTCAAAGAGAGTAAGATGCCAGCTCCTTTCATTCAGTCAGTAGCTTCAATCATTTCTGGTATATGAATAACATGATGTTTTTCAATGGCAAAAATCAATGAATATTGTAAATGCACAAACAGTAATTTCTCCGCATTGCAAGGTGCAATTCTGAAATTTTTTGCTTTTTCCTGCTCCTCTTAGCATGATAAAGAAGATTCAAAGAGAGTGAGATGCCAGCTCCTTTCATTCAGTCAGTAGCTTCAATCATTTCTGGACGTTTTTCAATGGCAAAAATCAATGAATATTGTAAATGCACAAACAGTAATTTCTCCGCATTGCAAGGTGCAATTCTGAAATTTTTTGCTTTTTCCTGCTCCTCTTAGCATGATAAAGAAGATTCAAAGAGAGTGAGATGCCAGCTCCTTTCATTCAGTCAGTAGCTTCAATCATTTCTGGACGTTTTTCAATGGCAAAAATCAATGAATATTGTAAATGCACAAACAGTAATTTCTCCGCATTGCAAGGTGCAATTCTGAAATTTTTTGCTTTTTCCTGCTCCTCTTAGCATGATAAAGAAGATTCAAAGAGAGTGAGATGCCAGCTCCTTTCATTCAGTCAGTAGCTTCAAACATTTCTGGTATATGAATAATATGATGTTTTTCAATGGCAAAAATCAATGAATATTGTAAAAGCACAAACAGTAATTTCTCCGCATTGCAAGGTGCAATTCTGAAATTTTTTGCTTTTTCCTGCTCCTCTTAGCATGATAAAGAAGATTCAAAGAGAGTGAGATGCCAGCTCCTTTCATTCAGTCAGTAGCTTCAATCATTTCTGGACGTTTTTCAATGGCAAAAATCAATGAATATTGTAAATGCACAAACAGTAATTTCTCCGCATTGCAAGGTGCAATTCTGAAATTTTTTGCTTTTTCCTGCTCCTCTTAGCATGATAAAGAAGATTCAAACAGAGTGAGATGCCAGCTCCTTTCATTCAGTCAGTAGCTTCAATCATTTCTGGTATATGAATAACATGATGTTTTTCAATGGCAAAAATCAATGAATATTGTAAATGCACAAACAGTAATTTCTCCGCATTGCAAGTTGCAATTCTGAAATTTTTTGCTTTTTCCTGCTCCTCTTAGCATGATAAAGAAGATTCAAAGAGAGTGAGATGCCAGCTCCTTTCATTCAGTCAGTAGCTTCAATCATTTCTGGACGTTTTTCAATGGCAAAAATCAATGAATATTGTAAATGCACAAACAGTAATTTCTCCGCATTCCAAGGTGCAATTCTGAAATTTTTTGCTTTTTCCTGCTCCTCTTAGCATGATAAAGAAGATTCAAAGAGAGTGAGATGCCAGCTCCTTTCATTCAGTCAGTAGCTTCCATCATTTCTGGACGTTTTTCAATGGCAAAAATCAATGAATATTGTAAATGCACAAACAGTAATTTCTCCGCATTGCAAGGTGCAATTCTGAAATTTTTTGCTTTTTCCTGCTCCTCTTAGCATGATAAAGAAGATTCAAAGAGAGTGAGATGCCAGCTCCTTTCATTCAGTCAGTAGCTTCAAACATTTCTGGTATATGAATAACATGATGTTTTTCAATGGCAAAAATCAATGAATATTGTAAAAGCACAAACAGTAATTTCTCCGCATTGCAAGGTGCAATTCTGAAATTTTTTGCTTTTTCCTGCTCCTCTTAGCATGATAAAGAAGATTCAAAGAGAGTGAGATGCCAGCTCCTTTCATTCAGTCAGTAGCTTCAATCATTTCTGGACGTTTTTCAATGGCAAAAATCAATGAATATTGTAAATGCACAAACAGTAATTTCTCCGCATTGCAAGGTGCAATTCTGAAATTTTTTGCTTTTTCCTGCTCCTCTTAGCATGATAAAGAAGATTCAAAGAGAGTGAGATGCCAGCTCCTTTCATTCAGTCAGTAGCTTCAATCATTTCTGGTATATGAATAACATGATGTTTTTCAATGGCAAAAATCAATGAATATTGTAAATGCACAAACAGTAATTTCTCCGCATTGCAAGGTGCAATTCTGAAATTTTTTGCTTTTTCCTGCTCCTCTTAGCATGATAAAGAAGATTCAAAGAGAGTGAGATGCCAGCTCCTTTCATTCAGTCAGTAGCTTCAATCATTTCTGGACGTTTTTCAATGGCAAAAATCAATGAATATTGTAAATGCACAAACAGTAATTTCTCCGCATTGCAAGGTGCAATTCTGAAATTTTTTGCTTTTTCCTGCTCCTCTTAGCATGATAAAGAAGATTCAAAGAGAGTGAGATGCCAGCTCCTTTCATTCAGTCAGTAGCTACAAACATTTCTGGTATATGAATAACATGATGTTTTTCAATGGCAAAAATCAATGAATATTGTAAATGCACAAACAGTAATTTCTCCGCATTGCAAGGTGCAATTCTGAAATTTTTTGCTTTTTCCTGCTCCTCTTAGCATGATAAAGAAGATTCAAAGAGAGTGAGATGCCAGCTCCTTTCATTCAGTCAGTAGCTTCAATCATTTCTGGACGTTTTTCAATGGCAAAAATCAATGAATATTGTAAATGCACAAACAGTAATTTCTCCGCATTGCAAGGTGCAATTCTGAAATTTTTTGCTTTTTCCTGCTCCTCTTAGCATGATAAAGAAGATTCAAAGAGAGTGAGATGCCAGCTCCTTTCATTCAGTCAGTAGCTTCAATCATTTCTGGACGTTTTTCAATGGCAAAAATCAATGAATATTGTAAATGCACAAACAGTAATTTCTCCGCATTGCAAGGTGCAATTCTGAAATTTTTTGCTTTTTCCTGCTCCTCTTAGCATGACAAAGAAGATTCAAAGAGAGTAAGATGCCAGCTCCTTTCATTCAGTCAGTAGCTTCAATCATTTCTGGTATATGAATAACATGATGTTTTTCAATGGCAAAAATCAATGAATATTGTAAATGCACAAACAGTAATTTCTCCGCATTGCAAGGTGCAATTCTGAAATTTTTTGCTTTTTCCTGCTCCTCTTAGCATGATAAAGAAGATTCAAAGAGAGTGAGATGCCAGCTCCTTTCATTCAGTCAGTAGCTTCAATCATTTCTGGACGTTTTTCAATGGCAAAAATCAATGAATATTGTAAATGCACAAACAGTAATTTCTCCGCATTGCAAGGTGCAATTCTGAAATTTTTTGCTTTTTCCTGCTCCTCTTAGCATGATAAAGAAGATTCAAAGAGAGTGAGATGCCAGCTCCTTTCATTCAGTCAGTAGCTTCAATCATTTCTGGACGTTTTTCAATGGCAAAAATCAATGAATATTGTAAATGCACAAACAGTAATTTCTCCGCATTGCAAGGTGCAATTCTGAAATTTTTTGCTTTTTCCTGCTCCTCTTAGCATGATAAAGAAGATTCAAAGAGAGTGAGATGCCAGCTCCTTTCATTCAGTCAGTAGCTTCAAACATTTCTGGTATATGAATAACATGATGTTTTTCAATGGCAAAAATCAATGAATATTGTAAAAGCACAAACAGTAATTTCTCCGCATTGCAAGGTGCAATTCTGAAATTTTTTGCTTTTTCCTGCTCCTCTTAGCATGATAAAGAAGATTCAAAGAGAGTGAGATGCCAGCTCCTTTCATTCAGTCAGTAGCTTCAATCATTTCTGGACGTTTTTCAATGGCAAAAATCAATGAATATTGTAAATGCACAAACAGTAATTTCTCCGCATTGCAAGGTGCAATTCTGAAATTTTTTGCTTTTTCCTGCTCCTCTTAGCATGATAAAGAAGATTCAAAGAGAGTGAGATGCCAGCTCCTTTCATTCAGTCAGTAGCTTCAATCATTTCTGGTATATGAATAACATGATGTTTTTCAATGGCAAAAATCAATGAATATTGTAAATGCACAAACAGTAATTTCTCCGCATTGCAAGTTGCAATTCTGAAATTTTTTGCTTTTTCCTGCTCCTCTTAGCATGATAAAGAAGATTCAAAGAGAGTGAGATGCCAGCTCCTTTCATTCAGTCAGTAGCTTCAATCATTTCTGGACGTTTTTCAATGGCAAAAATCAATGAATATTGTAAATGCACAAACAGTAATTTCTCCGCATTGCAAGGTGCAATTCTGAAATTTTTTGCTTTTTCCTGCTCCTCTTAGCATGATAAAGAAGATTCAAAGAGAGTGAGATGCCAGCTCCTTTCATTCAGTCAGTAGCTTCAATCATTTCTGGATGTTTTTCAATGGCAAAAATCAATGAATATTGTAAATGCACAAACAGTAATTTCTCCGCATTGCAAGGTGCAATTCTGAAATTTTTTGCTTTTTCCTGCTCCTCTTAGCATGATAAAGAAGATTCAAAGAGAGTGAGATGCCAGCTCCTTTCATTCAGTCAGTAGCTTCAAACATTTCTGGTATATGAATAACATGATGTTTTTCAATGGCAAAAATCAATGAATATTGTAAAAGCACAAACAGTAATTTCTCCGCATTGCAAGGTGCAATTCTGAAATTTTTTGCTTTTTCCTGCTCCTCTTAGCATGATAAAGAAGATTCAAAGAGAGTGAGATGCCAGCTCCTTTCATTCAGCCAGTAGCTTCAATCATTTCTGGACGTTTTTCAATGGCAAAAATCAATGAATATTGTAAATGCACAAACAGTAATTTCTCCGCATTGCAAGGTGCAATTCTGAAATTTTTTGCTTTTTCCTGCTCCTCTTAGCATGATAAAGAAGATTCAAAGAGAGTGAGATGCCAGCTCCTTTCATTCAGTCAGTAGCTTCAATCATTTCTGGTATATGAATAACATGATGTTTTTCAATGGCAAAAATCAATGAATATTGTAAATGCACAAACAGTAATTTCTCCACATTGCAAGGTGCAATTCTGAAATTTTTTGCTTTTTCCTGCTCCTCTTAGCATGATAAAGAAGATTCAAAGAGAGTGAGATGCCAGCTCCTTTCATTCAGTCAGTAGCTTCAATCATTTCTGGACGTTTTTCAATGGCAAAAATCAATGAATATTGTAAATGCACAAACAGTAATTTCTCCGCATTGCAAGGTGCAATTCTGAAATTTTTTGCTTTTTCCTGCTCCTCTTAGCATGATAAAGAAGATTCAAAGAGAGCGAGATGCCAGCTCCTTTCATTCAGTCAGTAGCTTCAATCATTTCTGGTATATGAATAACATGATGTTTTTCAATGGCAAAAATCAATGAATATTGTAAATGCACAAACAGTAATTTCTCCGCATTGCAAGGTGCAATTCTGAAATTTTTTGCTTTTTCCTGCTCCTCTTAGCATGATAAAGAAGATTCAAAGAGAGTGAGATGCCAGCTCCTTTCATTCAGTCAGTAGCTTCAATCATTTCTGGACGTTTTTCAATGGCAAAAATCAATGAATATTGTAAATGCTCAAACAGTAATTTCTCCGCATTGCAAGGTGCAATTCTGAAATTTTTTGCTTTTTCCTGCTCCTCTTAGCATGATAAAGAAGATTCAAAGAGAGTGAGATGCCAGCTCCTTTCATTCAGTCAGTAGCTTCAAACATTTCTGGTATATGAATAACATGATGTTTTTCAATGGCAAAAATCAATGAATATTGTAAATGCACAAACAGTAATTTCTCCGCATTGCAAGGTGCAATTCTGAAATTTTTTGCTTTTTCCTGCTCCTCTTAGCATGATAAAGAAGATTCAAAGAGAGTGAGATGCCAGCTCCTTTCATTCAGTCAGTAGCTTCAATCATTTCTGGACGTTTTTCAATGGCAAAAATCAATGAATATTGTAAATGCACAAACAGTAATTTCTCCGCATTGCAAGGTGCAATTCTGAAATTTTTTGCTTTTTCCTGCTCCTCTTAGCATGATAAAGAAGATTCAAAGAGAGTGAGATGCCAGCTCCTTTCATTCAGTCAGTAGCTTCAATCATTTCTGGACGTTTTTCAATGGCAAAAATCAATGAATATTGTAAATGCACAAACAGTAATTTCTCCGCATTGCAAGGTGCAATTCTGAAATTTTTTGCTTTTTCCTGCTCCTCTTAGCATGATAAAGAAGATTCAAAGAGAGTGAGATGCCAGCTCCTTTTATTCAGTCAGTAGCTTCAATCATTTCTGGTATATGAATAACATGATGTTTTTCAATGGCAAAAATCAATGAATATTGTAAATGCACAAACAGTAATTTCTCCGCATTGCAAGGTGCAATTCTGAAATTTTTTGCTTTTTCCTGTTCCTCTTAGCATGATAAAGAAGATTCAAAGAGAGTGAGATGCCAGCTCCTTTCATTCAGTCAGCAGCTTCAATCATTTCTGGACATTTTTCAATGGCAAAAATCAATGAATATTGTAAATGCACAAACAGTAATTTCTCCGCATTGCAAGGTGCAATTCTGAAATTTTTTGCTTTTTCCTGCTCCTCTTAGCATGATAAAGAAGATTCAAAGAGAGTGAGATGCCAGCTCCTTTCATTCAGTCAGTAGCTTCAAACATTTCTGGTATATGAATAACATGATGTTTTTCAATGGCAAAAATCAATGAATATTGTAAAAGCACAAACAGTAATTTCTCCGCATTGCAAGGTGCAATTCTGAAATTTTTTGCTTTTTCCTGCTCCTCTTAGCATGATAAAGAAGATTCAAAGAGAGTGAGATGCCAGCTCCTTTCATTCAGTCAGTAGCTTCAATCATTTCTGGACGTTTTTCAATGGCAAAAATCAATGAATATTGTAAATGCACAAACAGTAATTTCTCCGCATTGCAAGGTGCAATTCTGAAATTTTTTGCTTTTTCCTGCTCCTCTTAGCATGATAAAGAAGATTCAAAGAGAGTGAGATGCCAGCTCCTTTCATTCAGTCAGTAGCTTCAATCATTTCTGGTATATGAATAACATGATGTTTTTCAATGGCAAAAATCAATGAATATTGTAAATGCACAAACAGTAATTTCTCCGCATTGCAAGGTGCAATTCTGAAATTTTTTGCTTTTTCCTGTTCCTCTTAGCATGATAAAGAAGATTCAAAGAGAGTGAGATGCCAGCTCCTTTCATTCAGTCAGCAGCTTCAATCATTTCTGGACATTTTTCAATGGCAAAAATCAATGAATATTGTAAATGCACAAACAGTAATTTCTCCGCATTGCAAGGTGCAATTCTGAAATTTTTTGCTTTTTCCTGCTCCTCTTAGCATGATAAAGAAGATTCAAAGAGAGTGAGATGCCAGCTCCTTTCATTCAGTCAGTAGCTTCAAACATTTCTGGTATATGAATAACATGATGTTTTTCAATGGCAAAAATCAATGAATATTGTAAAAGCACAAACAGTAATTTCTCCGCATTGCAAGGTGCAATTCTGAAATTTTTTGCTTTTTCCTGCTCCTCTTAGCATGATAAAGAAGATTCAAAGAGAGTGAGATGCCAGCTCCTTTCATTCAGTCAGTAGCTTCAATCATTTCTGGACGTTTTTCAATGGCAAAAATCAATGAATATTGTAAATGCACAAACAGTAATTTCTCCGCATTGCAAGGTGCAATTCTGAAATTTTTTGCTTTTTCCTGCTCCTCTTAGCATGATAAAGAAGATTCAAAGAGAGTGAGATGCCAGCTCCTTTCATTCAGTCAGTAGCTTCAATCATTTCTGGTATATGAATAACATGATGTTTTTCAATGGCAAAAATCAATGAATATTGTAAATGCACAAACAGTAATTTCTCCGCATTGCAAGTTGCAATTCTGAAATTTTTTGCTTTTTCCTGCTCCTCTTAGCATGATAAAGAAGATTCAAAGAGAGTGAGATGCCAGCTCCTTTCATTCAGTCAGTAGCTTCAATTATTTCTGGACGTTTTTCAATGGCAAAAATCAATGAATATTGTAAATGCACAAACAGTAATTTCTCCGCATTGCAAGGTGCAATTCTGAAATTTTTTGCTTTTTCCTGCTCCTCTTAGCATGATAAAGAAGATTCAAAGAGAGTGAGATGCCAGCTCCTTTCATTCAGTCAGTTGCTTCAATCATTTCTGGACGTTTTTCAATGGCAAAAATCAATGAATATTGTAAATGCACAAACAGTAATTTCTCCGCATTGCAAGGTGCAATTCTGAAATTTTTTGCTTTTTCCTGCTCCTCTTAGCATGATAAAGAAGATTCAAAGAGAGTGAGATGCCAGCTCCTTTCATTCAGTCAGTAGCTTCAATCATTTCTGGACGTTTTTCAATGGCAAAAATCAATGAATATTGTAAATGCACAAACAGTAATTTCTCCGCATTGCAAGGTGCAATTCTGAAATTTTTTGCTTTTTCCTGCTCCTCTTTGCATGATAAAGAAGATTCAAAGAGAGTGAGATGCCAGCTCCTTTCATTCAGTCAGTAGCTTCAATCATTTCTGGTATATGAATAACATGATGTTTTTCAATGGCAAAAATCAATGAATATTGTAAATGCACAAACAGTAATTTCTCCGCATTGCAAGGCGCAATTCTGAAATTTTTGGCTTTTTCCTGCTCCTCTTAGCATGATAAAGAAGATTCAAAGAGAGTGAGATGCCAGCTCCTTTCATTCAGTCAGTAGCTTCAATCATTTCTGGATGTTTTTCAATGGCAAAAATCAATGAATATTGTAAATGCACAAACAGTAATTTCTCCGCATTGCAAGGTGCAATTCTGAAATTTCTTGCATTTTCCTGCTCCTCTTAGCATGATAAAGAAGATTCAAAGAGAGTGAGATGCCAGCTCCTTTCATTCAGTCAGTAGCTTCAATCATTTCTGGACGTTTTTCAATGGCAAAAATCAATGAATATTGTAAATGCACAAACAGTAATTTCTCCGCATTGCAAGGTGCAATTCTGAAATTTTTTGCTTTTTCCTGCTCCTCTTAGCATGATAAAGAAGATTCAAAGAGAGTGAGATGCCAGCTCCTTTCATTCAGTCAGTAGCTTCAAACATTTCTGGTATATGAATAACATGATGTTTTTCAATGGCAAAAATCAATGAATATTGTAAATGCACAAACAGTAATTTCTCCGCATTGCAAGGTGCAATTCTGAAATTTTTTGCTTTTTCCTGCTCCTCTTAGCATGGTAAAGAAGATTCAAAGAGAGTGAGATGCCAGCTCCTTTCATTCAGTCAGTAGCTTCAATCATTTCTGGACGTTTTTCAATGGCAAAAATCAATGAATATTGTAAATGCACAAACAGTAATTTCTCCGCATTGCAAGGTGCAATTCTGAAATTTTTTGCTTTTTCCTGCTCCTCTTAGCATGATAAAGAAGATTCAAAGAGAGTGAGATGCCAGCTTCTTTCATTCAGTCAGTAGCTTCAAACATTTCTGGGATATGAATAACATGATGTTTTTCAATGGCAAAAATTAATGAATATTGTAAATGCACAAACAGTAATTTCTCCGCATTGCAAGGTGCAATTCTGAAATTTTTTGCTTTTTCCTGCTCCTCTTAGCATGATAAAGAAGATTCAAAGAGAGTGAGATGCCAGCTCCTTTCATTCAGTCAGTAGCTTCAATCATTTCTGGACGTTTTTCAATGGCAAAAATCAATGAATATTGTAAATGCACAAACAGTAATTTCTCCGCATTGCAAGGTGCAATTCTGAAATTTTTTGATTTTTCCTGCTCCTCTTAGCATGATAAAGAAGATTCAAAGAGAGTGAGATGCCAGCTCCTTTCATTCAGTCAGTAGCTTCAATCATTTCTGGACGTTTTTCAATGGCAAAAATCAATGAATATTGTAAATGCACAAACAGTAATTTCTCCGCATTGCAAGGTGCAATTCTGAAATTTTTTGCTTTTTCCTGCTCCTCTTAGCATGATAAAGAAGATTCAAAGAGAGTGAGATGCCAGCTCCTTTCATTCAGTCAGTAGCTTCAATCATTTCTGGTATATGAATAACATGATGTTTTTCAATGGCAAAAATCAATGAATATTGTAAATGCACAAACAGTAATTTCTCCGCATTGCAAGTTGCAATTCTGAAATTTTTTGCTTTTTCCTGCTCCTCTTAGCATGATAAAGAAGATTCAAAGAGAGTGAGATGCCAGCTCCTTTCATTCAGTCAGTAGCTTCAATCATTTCTGGACGTTTTTCAATGGCAAAAATCAATGAATATTGTAAATGCACAAACAGTAATTTCTCCGCATTGCAAGGTGCAATTCTGAAATTTTTTGCTTTTTCCTGCTCCTCTTAGCATGATAAAGAAGTTTCAAAGAGAGTGAGATGCCAGCTCCTTTCATTCAGTCAGTAGCTTCAATCATTTCTGGACGTTTTTCAATGGCAAAAATCAATGAATATTGTAAATGCACAAACAGTAATTTCTCCGCATTGCAAGGTGCAATTCTGAAATTTTTTGCTTTTTCCTGCTCCTCTTAGCATGATAAAGAAGATTCAAAGAGAGTGAGATGCCAGCTCCTTTCATTCAGTCAGTAGCTTCAATCATTTCTGGATGTTTTTCAATGGCAAAAATCAATGAATATTGTAAATGCACAAACAGTAATTTCTCCGCATTGCAAGGTGCAATTCTGAAATTTTTTGCTTTTTCCTGCTCCTCTTAGCATGATAAAGAAGATTCAAAGAGAGTGAGATGCCAGCTCCTTTCATTCAGTCAGTAGCTTCAATCATTTCTGGTATATGAATAACATGATGTTTTTCAATGGCAAAAATCAATGAATATTGTAAATGCACAAACAGTAATTTCTCCACATTGCAAGGTGCAATTCTGAAATTTTTTGCTTTTTCCTGCTCCTCTTAGCATGATAAAGAAGATTCAAAGAGAGTGAGATGCCAGCTCCTTTCATTCAGTCAGTAGCTTCAATCTCTTCTGGACGTTTTTCAATGGCAAAAATCAATGAATATTGTAAATGCACAAACAGTAATTTCTCCGCATTGCAAGGTGCAATTCTGAAATTTTTTGCTTTTTCCTGCTCCTCTTAGCATGATAAAGAAGATTCAAAGAGAGCGAGATGCCAGCTCCTTTCATTCAGTCAGTAGCTTCAATCATTTCTGGTATATGAATAACATGATGTTTTTCAATGGCAAAAATCAATGAATATTGTAAATGCACAAACAGTAATTTCTCCGCATTGCAAGGTGCAATTCTGAAATTTTTTGCTTTTTCCTGCTCCTCTTAGCATGATAAAGAAGATTCAAAGAGAGTGAGATGCCAGCTCCTTTCATTCAGTCAGTAGCTTCAATCATTTCTGGACGTTTTTCAATGGCAAAAATCAATGAATATTGTAAATGCACAAACAGTAATTTCTCCGCATTGCAAGGTGCAATTCTGAAATTTTTTGCTTTTTCCTGCTCCTCTTAGCATGATAAAGAAGATTCAAAGAGAGTGAGATGCCAGCTCCTTTCATTCAGTCAGTAGCTTCAAACATTTCTGGTATATGAATAACATGATGTTTTTCAATGGCAAAAATCAATGAATATTGTAAATGCACAAACAGTAATTTCTCCGCATTGCAAGGTGCAATTCTGAAATTTTTTGCTTTTTCCTGCTCCTCTTAGCATGATAAAGAAGATTCAAAGAGAGTGAGATGCCAGCTCCTTTCATTCAGTCAGTAGCTTCAATCATTTCTGGACGTTTTTCAATGGCAAAAATCAATGAATATTGTAAATGCACAAACAGTAATTTCTCCGCATTGCAAGGTGCAATTCTGAAATTTTTTGCTTTTTCCTGCTCCTCTTAGCATGATAAAGAAGATTCAAAGAGAGTGAGATGCCAGCTCCTTTCATTCAGTCAGTAGCTTCAATCATTTCTGGACGTTTTTCAATGGCAAAAATCAATGAATATTGTAAATGCACAAACAGTAATTTCTCTGCATTGCAAGGTGCAATTCTGAAATTTTTTGCTTTTTCCTGCTCCTCTTAGCATGATAAAGAAGATTCAAAGAGAGTGAGATGCCAGCTCCTTTCATTCAGTCAGTAGCTTCAATCATTTCTGGTATATGAATAACATGATGTTTTTCAATGGCAAAAATCAATGAATATTGTAAATGCACAAACAGTAATTTCTCCGCATTGCAAGTTGCAATTCTGAAATTTTTTGCTTTTTCCTGCTCCTCTTAGCATGATAAAGAAGATTCAAAGAGAGTGAGATGCCAGCTCCTTTCATTCAGTCAGTAGCTTCAATCATTTCTGGACGTTTTTCAATGGCAAAAATCAATGAATATTGTAAATGCACAAACAGTAATTTCTCCGCATTGCAAGGTGCAATTCTGAAATTTTTTGCTTTTTCCTGCTCCTCTTAGCATGATAAAGAAGATTCAAAGAGAGTGAGATGCCAGCTCCTTTCATTCAGTCAGTAGCTTCAATCATTTCTGGACGTTTTTCAATGGCAAAAATCAATGAATATTGTAAATGCACAAACAGTAATTTCTCCGCATTGCAAGGTGCAATTCTGAAATTTTTTGCTTTTTCCTGCTCCTCTTAGCATGATAAAGAAGATTCAAAGAGAGTGAGATGCCAGCTCCTTTCTTTCAGTCAGTAGCTTCAAACATTTCTGGTATATGAATAACATGATGTTTTTCAATGGCAA